>NW_027016770.1:0-9910 GCF_036934945.1 Oncorhynchus masou masou
TCGACCGACTATGATTTTTCAAAGCCGATACTGATTATTGGAGGACCAAAAAAAGCTGATACCGATTAATCGGCCGTTTAATTTTTTTACATTTGTAATAATGACAATTACAACAATATTAAATGAACACTTATTTTAACTTAATATAATACATCAATAAAATCAATTTAGCCTCAAATAAATAATGAAACATATTCAATTTGGTTTAAATAATGCAAAAACAAAGTGTTGGAGAAGAAAGTAAAAGTGCAATATGTGCCATGTAAGAAAGCTAACGTTTAAGTTCCTTGCTCAGAACATGGGAACATATCAAAGCTGGTGGTTCCTTTTAACATGAGTCTTCAATATTCCCAGGTAAGAGGTTTTAGGTTGTAGTTATTATAGGAATTATAAGACTATTTCTCTCTATAGCATTTGTATTTCATTAACCTTTGACTATTGGATGTTCTTATAGACACTTTAATATTGCCAGTGTAACAGTATAGCTTCCGTCCCTCTCCTCACCCCTCCCTGGGCTCGAACCAGGAACACATCGACAACAGCCATTCTCAAAGCATCATTACCCATGCAGAGCAAGGGGAACAACCACTCCAAGTCTCAGAGCGAGTGACGTTTGAAACGCTATTAGCGCGCACCCCACTAACTAGCGAGCCATTTCGCATTGCTTACACCAGCCTAATCTCGAGAGTTGATAGACTTAAAGTCATAAACAGCACAATGCTTGAAGCACAACGAAGAGCTGCTGGCAAAATGCACGAAAGTGCTGTTTGAAAGAATGCTTACGAGCCTGCTGGTGCCTACCATCGCTCAGTCAGACTGCTCTATCAAATCATAGACTTAATTATAGCATAATAACACACAGAAATACAAGCCTTAGGTCATTAATATGGTCGAATCCGGAAACTATCATCTCGAAAACAAGACGTTTATTCTTTCAGTGAAATACGGAACCATTACGTATTTTATCTAACATCCATAAGTCTAAATATTCCTGTTACATTGCACAACCTTCAATGTTATGTCATAATTACGTAAAATTCTGGCAAATTAGGTGGCCCAAACTGTTACATATACACGGACTCTGCGTGCAATGAACGCAAGAGAAGTGACACAACTTCACCTGGTTAATATTGCCTGCTAACCTGGATTTCTTTCAGCTAAATATGCAGATTTAAAAATATATACTTCTGTGTATTCATTTTAAGAAAGGCATTGATGTTTATGGTTAGGTACACATCGGAGCAAGGACAGTCCTTTTTCGCGAATACGCACTGCATCGATTATATGCAACGCAGGACACGCTAGATAAACTAGTAATATCATCAACTTTGTGTAGTTAACTAGTGATTATGATTGATTGATTGTTTTTTATAAGATAAGTTTGATGCTAGCTAGCAACTTACCTTGGCTTATTGCATTCGCGTAACAGGCAGGCTCCTCGTGGAGTGCAATGAGAGGCAGGTGGTTAAATCGTTGGACTAGTTAACCGTAAGGTTGCAAGATTGAATCCGCGAGCTGACAAGGTAAAAATCTGTCATTCTGCCCCTGAACGAGGCAGTTAACCCACCGTTCCTAGGCCATCATTGAAAATAAGAATGTGTTCTTAACTGACTTGGCAGGTTAAATAAAGATGAAATAAAAGGTGTAAAAAAATAATTAATAAAATCAGCCAAATCGGTGTCCAAAAATACAGATTTCCAATTGCTGAAATCGTCCCTAATTAATCGGCCATTCCGATTAATTGGTCGACCTCTAGTATAGATGCATAAGGACACAGAGACAAGACACATTGGGTATTTTGCAAAAACACATATGCACTCTTGAAATAATTGTGATATATATATATATATAATAAAATTGAATAGAGTATTATATTATATTAATTTACATGACAAATGTTAATCATCATGAAGTATTCACATTAATTATGCCTTTACAAATAGGAATATTCTAGGATGGAGCACTGATGATACATTAGCCTACATTGGGTAAAACATAACTTCTCCTTCACCAAGTTATCAAATAGCATTCCCATGACAACCAGACACTGGGGTATGACTGCTATATTATCAGCAGTATCAGCTGTAGGTATCAGTTACTCTGGTATAGATGAGCTGGCAAAAATGTTGTAGGCCTATACTTTTTTCTGAGAGCCACCGGGAGAAATTCCTCTGGGTGTTTTTAGTGCATAATGAGTACAGCACAACATCATTCAATGACCATAATAAACATCCGATTTCACTGTGATGTCATTATCTTGGAGCCGCATTTCTATAAGCGGTAAATAATGTCCTCGTTCCTTGAAGGTTGTCGTCATTGCGACATCACCGACCTGGGGAATTCTGGTGGACCTATGCTCTCTCAAACATAGGCCTCACACACCCCATTTAATCCACTTTCCTTTCAAATAGGCCGACATAGCGACGGAGACAGCCGGGTGTCCACCAAGGTAAACCGCATATGTGGCTGTTTATTTTTAAAGCTGATTCTCTCTCACCGTTATTTACCAAGATAAAAAAAAACATAAAACATTTATCCATTTAAATTTCCCCAAGTAGCCTAATGTATAGGCTAATGTATAGACTACCACAGTGCCCATAGCTGTGAAATATGTTGCCTTTTGTTTTTCTTTTCGTTTTCTTATGAGAATGTATGATTGGGAACAAACAACACAGGACACAGAGCTGGCACTAACACTTTAACTATTGCAGCCGCAAATTATTCGAACGCTTAATACATTGTAGCCTAAGCCATTACACATTTATTTCCATGCATGCATTAACTAATATGTGTGGTTAACATGACGTGCCAACCACACGAAACCTCTGCTCCCTTGTGTTTACCTGCATACGGTGATGAGATTTTTTCGCTCCACGCCGACGCTCCGAGAAGATGCCTTTTTCGATGTCAAACCCATAGCCATTGCTTTTCGGACACAGCCGGATTCCATTCAGCAGCGGTACGGAGCCTTCCGGTAGCCCAGCACCACCAAGACCCCTCCCTCCGCAGGCCTATGCCATATATTCCGGTGTCCTCACTTCTCCGCGAGAAGCTGATGCTAAATTAGTTGGCTCTACGTTGACGCACAACGATGGAGTTGTGCAGGGTCGAGTTGTGCAGGGTGAATAGACATAGTATAATTAAAATACCCTCTGCATCAAGATACCCAACGTTGATTTATCCTACATAAAATATCCCATCATCTAATAATCCTACATTTTATCATAATGTGATTTGCGGTTTTATAACACTATAGAAAATGATGACTGACTATATAGGATATTATTTAGTTGCGCCACAACATATCTTACAAATAATATGCAATAAAACAATTAGAAATTGGCATGAAATAACTGCAAATGTCGTCTACTTAACTGTATACGTTGTACTGTAGATAATTGGCCACAAGGTGGAATACTGTGCCAAATGATTGTGACTCCTCGACGCTAGAGGTCGCTCTAAAATCGTACTTCACCATTTTTTTGTAAACAGAATGAAAGATGGCGGAGTCAGGGGAACCCAAGGCAACCTGTACTTTTCTATTTAAAAAATCTACCAAAAAATGCAACGCTCGGAAGAGAAAAGCCAGTGACAGCGACAAAGGTGAGCTACAGTGTTTGAGTCCAGCTCAGTGTTGTTTCAAAAGCAAACAAAAAGACTGCATTGTGCATGAAAACCATGGCTATTAGTAATAGTCCTCGAGCTAGCTATAGTAGCGAACATTTTAAGTTTATTTAGTAAGGCGTTAAGATTGGGCTAAGTAAAAACAGAACTACTGCCAACTATAAAACATCCAAGCCATGGAAATGATTGTGTAAGTGGCCGAGTACTGTAACCACTGAAGTGTCCCACTCACATGCTGATGATTGCCTCCATTGTCAGATGGCAACAGTGACGAAGACAAGAATGCTGTCGTCAGAAAAGAAAAAAAGACGGGTTCAGCAAACCCTATGATTCAAAGGGTAACGTCGATTGACTGACTACAAACGAATCAAGCTTGATACGAAACATTTTTTATAGTGTGAAATCATTCTTCTCTTCTTCCCAGACAAAAAAAGTAGAGAGAGAGGTGGTGTCATCTGCTGAAAGTGACGAGGAGAAGGAAAGAAAGAAAGTCACTGTCGCTTACAAGTCCACACGGTCAGCGGTGAGTTATTTTGAAAAATACCTCTCTACCCATTAATCTATGAATTTATCTATTAACAATGTTTTGTATTTATATCCTCCCTGCCCCTTTATTGCTCAGCCCTGTATAAAGCTATCAATCTCGCCCTCCTCCCTTCACTGTGTATAGAAACCAGAGGGGCCAGATGACATGGGAGCAACTGCAATCTATGAGCTGGACACAGCAAAGGACAATGATGCACAGGCCATCTTTGAGAGGAGTCAGAAGATCCAGGAGGCAAGACATCTGTCTCTTGTTGGAGGAACTTTGATTCCTTCGTGTATCTACATCTTAGTATTGTATCATTTGCATTCTTCCCCTAGTTTTGTTGTAAATTGGGACAGCGTTGGTCCGCAAATGCTTAATAAAGGTTTCTATCCTCTCCCTCACCAGGAGCTGACCGGTAAAGAGGATGATAAGATCTACAGAGGAATGAACAACTACAAAAAGCACATCAAGCCCAAAGACTCCACCATGGGAAATGCATCATCTGGCATGGTCAGGTGTGGATGCATGTTATGTGACAGAGTAAAGTTGAAATGACTTGGGGAAAGTTTTAATTGTTTTTGCCAAGTATTTGCATCATCAGTGTTCTCTTTTCTTTTGTCAGGAAGGGCCCAATCCGGGCCCCAGAGCACCTGAGAGCCACAGTGAGGTGGGACTACCAGCCAGACATCTGTAAGGACTACAAAGAGACTGGCTTCTGTGGCTTTGGAGGTGAGTAAGGACTTTGCTGGAAGGTTGCCTCCCCCAATGTCAAGCTTTGCATAGGTCCTCCTTTCCCAACTTGAATTAATCATCTGTGGAAGTCTCTTCAAGTTTCTTTTCCCTCCTTAGACAGCTGCAAGTTCCTCCATGACCGCTCAGACTACAAACATGGCTGGCAGATTGAGAGGGAGCTGGATGAGGGGCGCTATGGGGCCAACGGTGAGTTCACAACAGGGGAAAAACACAGGGCTGTGTAGATTCAAGATTCATTTTAGAGAGTTGACTTGTGTTTGATACAGCTGTTCAGTAATGTGTGGTCTGTATGTAGATGATGAGAACTACGAGGTGAGCAGTGACGAGGAAGACATGCCCTTCAAATGCTTCATCTGCCGAGAGTCCTTTAAGAACCCCGTCATCACCAAGTAAGACAATGCTCCTTAACTCCTTCACCATTGTGTGTAGAGAAACTTCCAGCTAATCAAACCACTCATGTCTTGTCTCCCGCAGGTGTCGGCACTACTTCTGTGAGACCTGTGCTCTTCAGCACTACCGCAAGTCCCAACGCTGCTATGTGTGTAACGTCCAGACCAACGGCGTCTTCAACCCAGCTAAAGGTGAGAACAATGCATCTCAATTACCATGGTCAGCATAGTGGTATGGCATTAACATTAGGTCTTGGATGGTCCACCAAAGCATCACTTTAAGCTAAGAAAACAAAACTAAAGCAACAGTAGTTTGTTAACCATGGAGCTTATGTTGCCTGACTCCTCAAGCTGAATTCCTCTGCTCTATCGTTCGCTACATACTTTAGTCTGAGACCACAATCATTGAAGTTGTTTTTGTGACGTTAAAATGAGTGGTGTTGTACAAAACAAGGTCATCAGCAATTGGATAATCTCTAACCAGAGTACCAATGACACATTTTTTAAATGTTGATTTACCCATGTGTTCTGGCCCCAATCAGACAGTCAAGAATGTATTTCCATTCTAGGAATCTTAGGGGAGGTACTCGGCTCCAGAAATTCATGTCCAGTGGCGTTTGGCCAGAGCAAGGAGTTTTGGTAGACAGGCAAGAGATTATGTAATCGGGTAAAGGACTCGTCTATAGTCAGTCAAATAGAAATAGCTCACTGCTCGAATATTCAGGCCCGTGGCTGTGTAAGGCTGAGTTGAGTTAATAAGCTCCAGGCAGTAGCCCTAAATGTTCTCTCTCTCTCCAGAGCTGGCAGCCAAGATCGCCAAACACCAAGCCATGCTCGACCAGCCACCCTCTGATGAAGAAGATTAGCAACCTACTGTAAATACAGTACCTGTCCAATTTCATCAGTGTCTGTTGTCTCCTCTCCACTGTTGTTTCATTGTCAAGCTTTCTGGAATAAAACTCAATTTTTAAATAGTTGACTGATTACTTACAATGACAGTGAGAGCCCGGAGGTGAAAGGTGTTTATTATCAAGTAAAATAGTTGACACTCCCAACACTTTCCCTTCATGAAACCCAGACAAACTATCTGAAACAAGCACCATTGTAACATTAAATTTTTTGCAGGACATAAAATGGTCAATCAAATACATGGACCTCAGTTGGCACAGTCTAGTGTTAACTTGCTTTGCTATATCTTCAGTTGAGGGTTTCAGGTAGAAACATTTTTTCTTCCCTCTCTGTAAAACTGACAGTTCAGTATGAGGAAATGCAAACACTGTCTGGTTCGTGATAGCCTTGGACAAACTTCTGGAATCTTCCATCTGTTGTGATGGCTGATTGGATCAACCCTTGGTAATGCGGTCAGTTCCTGGTCTTTAATGTCAACAGATGGGTCAAGTACAGCTCAGAAAAAAATAGGTAGTCTCTGCTATACCTTTAATGGAACATCTCCATTGGCAAGTGAAAGAGCTGACTGGACATACTCGCCCATACAGTTCTTCGACAGGTCCAGAGCTGTAGTAGAATCTGGAGAGATGTGTGCGTGAGAGGAATTGGGTGTCAGTCAGTGCAAGGGTCTGTCTGCTCATGCATCTTTTAGACTAGAGAGATGGTAGCTGGCTTTTAAACCCAGTCAACGGGAGGAGAAACTGCTTTGAATTATTTACATGGGCCATTTTAATAAGAAAGCGTAAATCCAGTCTGAGCGTCTCTTGGTTACTACACACACACCTCTTTCCTGTTCCTCTGTGGTCAGAAGTCCCAGTCATCCACATCCATGTGGCTGAGGCCAGACTCCAGGCTGGCCAGTACAGAGGCAGCGTCCTGAGGCTGGGTACTCTCAAAGCCCGTGATGGGCTTTATGGGCCGGAACAGCTCAGGCAGAGCCTCCGATGGCCGACGCTTAATCTAGGGAAGAATGGAAAGAAATCTCATGGGGATTCTAACAATCAAGTGTGTGACTGAATGAAGCCATTATGACTTAAATGTTTCACATTGATGTTGAGGAGGGAGGAACAAGATCCTACTGACCTGTTTGAAGAAGGAATGACCAATGAGAGCACTGGCTGAGGGTCTGAGGGGGGGAAATAAACAATTAAATGAGCTAAAATTCATAAGACAATCAATGTGAGGACCAGCAGCCTAGCTTGGCGTGGCTCACCTCTTCTCTGGGTCCCTCTGGAGACACAGCTCCACAAAGGCATGGAAGTGGGGAGAGAAGGTACGACTGTAGGGGTGGCTCCCTGAGTTGGAGGGCTCTCCGTTAGAGTGGTGGGCCCCTCCGGTGCTGGGGCCCTCACAGATCCCAGAGTCAGCTCCAGAGCGGGAGGGCTTCATGGTCAGCTCCTCTGGGGGGATGGTGGTGGTGTCCAACAGACAGGGGACTGTCCCGTTCAGCTTCTCCAGCAACATCTAAAGACAGAGGACCACGAAGAAGACAGGGGGGAGGAAGAATGGAGAGAGATAAGTCAATTGAGGAGCAGAATATATATCTTTCAGAATAAAGATCGGGTGAGGTGTTGATCTGGCCACTAGTCACCTGTGTGGCTGGCATGTCTTTGAAGGGCACATGTCCATTGGCTAGCTCACAGGCTGTGATGCCAAGACTGTAGATGTCTGACCGGAAGTCGTATCCCTGCAGATTCTGACACAGCAGGGTTGACCGATAAACAAATTAAGGTATTATAGTTTAAAAGCAAGGTATTGTATGTTTGCCAGGTGTGGTATGGAGTTACCTGCTGCAGCACCTCTGGGCTGAGCCAGGGAAGCACCTTGATGCTGTACTGGGGGAAGTCATGGACCACTCTGGCCCGCTGGCCGTGACGGATCAGACTGATGATGCTCCTCAGACCAGACATACACACCTGACCGTCTACCGAGATCAACACGTGGCTGGCCTTCACGCTCCTAAACACACAAAATTAGACGCCATGTCACAATCCTGCATGAAAAGTCCTGGGCTTGTGTGTATTTTGTACTTACCGGTGTACATAGCCCATGTGGTGGATGTAGTCCAGGGCTTTGAGCATGCCCAGTAGGATGTAGGCGATGGCCAGCTCATTCATCCCATCAGTGAAGTGGCTGCTGATCAGGTCTCTGGCTGACCCTAGGACATGTTAGACACTACATTAGTCAGAGAGAGAGCAGAGGACTGAATAGTAGGATTAGGTGGAAACAAATTACATTAGTGTGGGAATGGTAACGAGAGTTCTCCGGTCTACATTTAGCTTTTGACTACATTTGACTAGGACCAGAGTGGTGTAGTGTTAGTCAGTGCTCTCCTGTCGGACTCCTCACCATAGGCCATGAAGGGAGAGATGACCCACAGCTCGTTCTCTGCTATGAAGATGCTCCTGTAGGGCAGGATGCTGGAGTGGTGGAACAGCTTAGATACATGGAGCTCAGCCTGAGAGAGACAGAGATTAGACTGGGTTAGGTTTAATGGACAGATAGGGAGATTAGATTACATAACAGGTGATGTCATAAAGCAAGGGATGAATGCATTCAGAGGGGAGGAGTGAAAGAGGGATATAAAGACAATGATGATTTGACTGATGTCTGTCTGCCTGGCAGAGGCAAATGTGACAGATGGATCGTGACAGGTCCAGACCTGCAGGTAGTTGACCATTTCATTGGTGCAGGACTCCAAGTCAATCCGACGGATTGCTACGTGTTCCCCTGTGGGTCTGTATCTGGCAAGGTTGACGGTCATCAAGTCCTCCAGGCCTCGGCCTAGCACAGCAAAACACACACACACACACAAAAATTAGACTAGAGACAGGAGCACAAACAATGTATTCAACAACAAACACAAGCGCCTTGGCAGCCAAGTCACTGGGGTTGGAAGCCTGAGACTGACTGACCGATGATGGTCAGGAGCTCATAGGCGCTGCTGTCGGGGAGGAAGCTTCCCATGGTGTCCCGCCGTGGGACTGAGGTCAGGCTCTCGTGGCTGTCTTCATGGGCCTGGGGAGAGAGGCGGCAGCAGGGAAGGAGTTAGCGTTGGAAATGATAGCCTAAATTGGCCCTTAGTTTTGGGCATTACTTGTGGCATTGTGAGAGTGGCCTGCAAAGGCTTGGTCAGACGTGAAGGTTATCCTAAATCATATACAGTCACACTACAGAACAGAGTGTGTACGAGCCGTACTTGTGGAACCTGAGTGGAGAACATCTAACTTGGCAAATTATAAGCAAGAAGCTACATCAATTATGAATCATGCCTCCTCTATACCTCATCACACCATAGTGCTTGAAATATTAACGCTTATGGTAAGACACATGCAGAGTGGGTACCCGAAAATAATAATGAGTGTGTTCAGAGAGGAAGAGGCGAAGCAAGAGGTTGAACTCTCACCAAAATGTGTCCAAAATAAGCCTAATGTGTTTCAATGGGCTTATTTTGGACTTAAACTTGTTTCCTGCCTTCCCGCCTTTAGAACAATGACTCCCATTGTTTGGCGGAGACTTGAGCATCTCGTGTATCATCTCAAAAGACAAAATAGGGATCCAACAACAGTCTTAAAAGATGCTCAGAAAAAATAACTTTTCACTGTCAAAAAGTTTGACTGGAAAAAAAATATGTATGCAGGGCTCTATGCTTAAAAATGTTTTACAA
>NW_027016771.1:0-39655 GCF_036934945.1 Oncorhynchus masou masou
GTGTCTATTGGTATTGGCAGATATTGCTGCACTGTTGGAGCTAGAATCATAAGTATTTTTGCTGCATCTGTAATATCATCTGCAAAACTGTAATTTGATTTTTGATTTGATTTGATTTGAGATGTCTATATGTAGAGGACTTGCTCCAACAATATACTCTTGAGGATGTGAAAAGCCTCCTGCATGTTAACCCCTGAAGGGTTTCCAACCTCCAGATGAAATGTACAGTTCCACTAGACCTGTAAGCTATTCCGCTCTCTACTTGGCAATGAGTTCACACACTCTTACACACTTGCTCAAGGCTCTTATAAAGACTCTTCCACACAGGATAAACAGGCACACTGTGGCCAGTTTAATATCCTCACAGTGTGCCAGTATCACACTCTTTTCACACTCTTTTCAACTTCATCTAAAGATGTCAAATCTTAATTTGAGCCAGTTTGCTACAGCAGGAAAACAATCCTGCAGCAACAGGAAATGGGAATTATAATGTGGATTATAACTAATGGATATTTTTGTCGGTATTAATACACAAAATCAAGTCTGAAATTTCAAAATGGAAATTACAAACTTCAGAAGCCTTTTCAAACCTTGAATACACTACAAGTTTTCCTGCAGCAGGGGGATTGAATTAAGATCCTACATCTGTACAGGTCATCTCTGTGGTCTTACACTCTGTGTGCATGATTAGCTAAGGAGACTGAACATGATTGTATTTTTTTCATTAAAAGTAACATTCAGATAGTATTTAAGGATGTATCAAACCGTTATCCTCCCAGCCGCTCTCCCCTGCTAGCCACAGCTACAGTAGAGACAGTAAACATGACAGTGGAGTGGAGAGGCAGTGATGTGTGCAGTGCAGTGCTCTATAGTAATTGCTATGCTGAACATGCAGTCCTGATGATTTCCACTCCAGCAGCAGCAGCACTGCCTTGGCCAAGGTGAGCTGCTGTGATGCATCCAAGCAGATCCACAGGCCTACCCTGGTACTGGTTGTCTTAAGCACTGATGCTCAACCTATTCACTCACCCCTTCTCATTATCTCCACACGCTTCATCATTGTGATACACAATGTAGGCCCCAGAAAGAATATCAAATATTTTTCAGGCCTCCCGAGTGGTGCAGCGGTCTAAGGCACTGCATCCCAGTGCTAGAGGTGTCACAACAAACCCAGGTTTGATCCCGGGCTGTAAAACAACCGGGCGTGATCGGGAGTTTGGCTGGGGGGGCTTTACTTGGCTCATCACGCTCTAGTGACTCCTTGTGGCGGGCTGGGTGCCTGCAGGCTGACCTCGGTTGTCAGGTGAACAGTGTTTCCTCAGGCACATTGGTGCAGCTGACTTCTGGGTTAAGTGGGCAGGTGTTAAGAAGCACAGTTTGGTGGGTCATATTTCGGAGGACGCATTACTCGATCTTCGCCTCCCGAGCCCGTTGGGGAGTTGCAACGATGAGACAAGATAGAAATTGTGGAGAAAAAAAAATCAAATATATATATATATATATATATATACTGTATTTCAAATAAGCTAACAACATTTTGTGGCCAGTAGTCTCCAAACTACACATTATTAGACTACATAAGCCTTTTGCAAGTAGTTATTGGTTAGTAGTGAGGGTTTAACGTGGTTTAACTAGAAATCCTGGGTCACATTTGCCAACATCCCATCTGGGATTGTATAATACAGACCAGCCCTGTTTTGGATTAAATCACTTCACTGTACATCACAACTGAGCAGAAACAATGCATCAGTGGTTTCAGAATTGAGTGGGCGTCATTGAGTGGGCTCTCTAAAATACCTTTTAAATAAACACCAGAACCATGATTCATCCAGATGAATTATACTTTCAACACAACACAGAGTGGTCATTTCCACCGTGATCTAGTCTAGTAGCACATCTCCTTTCTGTCGCCACCAGCCAGCCATGCTGCAGCCTCTCAGGCATCGCACACTTCAAAGCCACACAACAGATTCAAGCTTAATTTCAGATTGCTTTATTTCATTTTGAATGAAAGGAGAGGAAAGTTTAGGGAAGACAGCGTTCTATTGGATGGACTGAATAAGAGATGAGTTCTGGCAGCACATTATCTACAGACAAACTCCACAACAAAATTACACGCCACAGAAAGACAAGGAAATCCCATAACGTTACTAATAACAAAACACGTAAATAACAGATTTATGAAACATCTACTCATGGGAATATATCAGCAGCTGAGAGGCAACAGAACTGGACGGCTGCTTTCAAAATGCATTGATGTTTATTTAAAGACAAAAAAGTACTGAATTTATTTTTCTCCTGATCAGTCGAGTGTGTTTCTGAGGGGTGGTGGGTGTGGCAGAGGGGGAAATAGGGCCCAGTGTGTTTGCCTCTGTTTACATACAATAAGTATTTTCTCCAGTAGCAGAAAAATAAATACTGCAACTTTTCACTCTAGAGATTCATTTCAACAGCGTTCCTGCAGAGCAATATTGATTCATGCAAACATTTCTGAAAAACACAACACGCAGAGAGAGTCGAGTCTATTCTAGAATGAACTGTTGTGCATTTCTCCCAAATGCCTCATGTATTTCAGATTTTCCAAGGTGGACATTATATCCAGTACCCCATCCTGTTTTCCAGCTTTTGAAATGTTTCCCTTTTAAAGGTAAGTCACACAAAATAAAACAAATAATTCAAGTCACATCCCAAACGTACTTGTAGACATGTAGATAGTATCCCCGTAGTCCTACTACATCGTCTGTGGTCTTGTGATGGAAGCCTATACAAATACAGCACATCAAACACAATGGAACAATTCTTTTTTGCTATTTCAGCCCTAGATTTTGTTTTGAGAACAATATCAAATTATGCAAATTTGTGCCACAGCAAAATTTCACTATACAACCATTTTTTTGCACATATTTTCCACTTGAACAATTACTGTACGAGCTGATTTCACACGTGTTCTTTATTAACCATGCAATTAACAAAATGCTCATCCATTCATCCTTTGATGCTTTCATCCGACATCTGCATGTACACATTTGCCAAACTAATGTATAAAATAAGAGACCAGTCAAGGAAATTCATTTTTAGGATTCTGCCTTTTACCTACAGTTAAAAGCTGAAAGATAAGAAATGAGTTATGGTACGACATGCCCACAGAACATTTAGTTTCGGCTGGAGGTTTTAAATGATCCCCAAAAGAGGATGCATATGGTGTGTATATGGTATAATACATTATAAAGAATATACCTGAGAAAACTCTAAATGAAACCACTTTATGCTTTAGATAAAACATGGACATTTCGTCCTCATGTCACCATGACACAATAGTCAATTAATTAAAGTAAAACCATAGTAGCGTTAAGCTTCTAATAGTTATGTATACTGCAGGCTATCACGTAAAGTCAGCATCTGTGTTCTTATCCATTACTGCATTACTGTCATGGTGTACCAGGCCTAGCAGGCATAGCACGCAGACAAGAGGAGGTGAACTCAACACTCTGACTGACAGAATCATGCACTATAGCTACTGCTAAAGAGGTAATGGCCAACATCAACATAATCCATTCACATGAGAGGAAAATCAGTTCCATGGGATTACATGACATTGCTATGGGGGAAGGTCAAATGCAGTTCCCTTTTCAAAATGGCCGCTTAAATTGCACTAGCAGTAAAACACTGGCAAACGTAAAGTATCAAAAAAGTCTCTAACGCTACTTTATAAAATAAATAAAAAAATAAATGTTCAGAAATCAAGGACTCAAATAAATAATATTAACAAAAACTACATTACATAAAGCTCTTATACCCACAGAACATAAGGGTATACAATACAAACACACCATAGTACCATTGGTTCACATTGCACTATGGTAAAAGTCACAATGACAGCCAACTTTTACACTCTCCAATTATCTTTTACTGATGCAACTACAGCAGATTCAAAATGGTTTAATTTATTCCATTATTCCATGAGCCATTTATCAGAGAAGTCATTTTTGCAGAGAAGTTGCTTTGAACATATTGCTTTACGATAGGATCTGGTGAGCTCTAATATAACTTACTAGGACATTATGTTGCTATTCTGTAAAAGCTTGTTTTGTCCTTCACATGTCTGTTGTCTCTGTCTGATATTGTTGTACATTTTAGTCTGAATATAGCGACAGTACAATACATCAATAAATGCTTGCAGACGCCCACACATCTGTTCAGTAATAAGTACTGGTTGTGATTGTCTTTTGTCATTCCCTCAGAGTTAATCGTCAATAGGAATGTCTGTCAGAATCTATTGTGAAACAACCACCTCCTTCAAGCACCAACCATCATTTTCCTCATCTTCCTTTCTCCCCAACCTGGTCTCAGAGAATTTCATATTATTCTGTACATAAATCAGTGACACTCCATTTAGATGATATGCTACGTTTCGTTTCGTATGGTATGTATAATTTGTGGATGTCCATTACCCATTTTGTATGATATATAACAAATTACATTTCGTATTATATGTTACAAATTTTCTAAACATACAATATGTTATGAATTTGCAAAACGTACTATATGTTACGAATTTTATCTAGGTGTCTAACTTTAGCTAGCTGGTTAATGTTAGCTAGGTTGGGGGTTAGGGGTCAGGGAAGGGTTAGCTAACATGGTAAGGAAACTCAAACTAGGAAGTAGTTGAAAAGTTGCTAGAGTTGTCCGTGATGAGATTTAAATTTGCAAACCTTTGGGTTGCTAGACATTCGAGTTATACGCCCGACCAACCACCCTACTTTCGTTTTTGCCTTAAGTAACCACCTGTCTTATGTAACCATACAAAAAGTAACATATCATAATAATTTCAGTGTCGAGGATTTACATTTACTATGTTACTTCTAGTCTATGAGACCAGGCTGTTCTCCCACCTCTTCCTTTAATTAACCAGGAAGATCGTTCTCTGTTATTTGACCTTCGTGCGTTAGTGTTTATACAGTGTGTATGTGTGTTCACATAGCCAATCTCTACACACAAATTTCAATGGGCGTGGCCACCAAGATGCGTCCGGCCCCTCCGTTGTCACGGGAGACACGTTCGTAGCTGCTGGTGGAGGAGGGGGAGCCGGTGGAGGAGTAGTGTCCGCCCATGGGCTCTATCAGGCTCTGCTGCTTTAGCCTGTCCACCAGTACATCCTCTTCAGATGACGACGAGCTGAGCTCCACCTGGGGCCCACTGCCCACTGACCCTCCTCCCGCAACGCTGCTGCTGCCCGGCTCATTGTCCAGCATCCAGTGGTGGTTGAAGTAGCTGAAAACCTCCTTAACGGAGCAGCGGCGCTCCTGCTCAATGGACAGGAGCCTGCGGAACATGCGCAGCCCCTCGTCTGTGAAGCGCCGCCACTGAGAGGGCACCGTGCCCGTCCGGCGCCGCTGCCAGCGCACAAACTCCTGGTAGAAAGCGTCCGACGGCAGGGCCTTCTCCCAGGGGAAGTTGCCGGTGAGCATACAGAAGAGGAGGACACCGAAAGCCCACACGTCAGTGCTGTAGTCCACGCAGAAGCCCTCGTGCTGAGAGGCGTCGCACAACTCCGGTGCCGTGTACGGGATGGTTCCGCTGACACGCTTCACTGGGGAGCCGGCACGCCGCGTCATGCCGAAGTCTGACAGCTTGACCTTACGGCACTCTTTGTCAAAGATGAGGATGTTCTCAGGCTTGATGTCCCGGTGGACTAGCTTCTTACAGTGCAGGTAGTCCAGGGCGATGGCCACCTGGTGGACACAACGCTTAGCCACCGTCTCTGGAAGGCCCACCTAAACAGAGACGAGTACACACTGAGGTCAAACAATCCACCAGCAAGTAAAAGATTTCATCCGTCCATGAGAATGTGTGTTTGGCCATAAGCCAAGGATTTTATGTAACTCTCCACTGTACATGTTGACTAGGGGTTATCAGGTATTACATTAGTTATAGAAAATAACTTTCTATAAATAGTCTTCAATGGATGACGAGTGGTTAGATAATGACTTGGATTATGTTGCTATCTGAGCTTTTTCTAAAAATAGATATACAGCACCAATATCTCACATAAATTTTACACATGAACATTTATCATGTAAAATCTGTACATTATCCTTCAGCTGGAAATAAAATTGCTTTTATGTTATTCATATTTCAGACATTATGTTGAGAGCCTTCTATTGTAACAGCAGATGAACACACCTGAGGGGGAATGACGTCGAAGAGGTCTCCTGCCAGGGCATACTCCTGAGCAAAGACGTAGTAGTCGTCTGTCTCAAAGGCAATGCCGAACATGTTGATGATAAAGGGGCAGGAGACAGGTAGAGAGAGATGCTGTACTCCCTTAAGAAGCTCTTCAGTTTGGTTGTTTTCTTCCTCAAGAACTTCAGAGCCATCTTAGTGCCTGGAACATAATGTACAGTACTGGATGAGAAATGTTCTATGAGTTCTATGAGACAGTTAGCTGCACCAAATTTAGGCTTGTAAATAAATTAAACTGATATGAATTACAAAACCTGTCTGGGATTAATTCAATTTAGTGACGTTACAGGATTTCATCCAAGACCACATTTTTTTCGCTGTGGGTGATTCATAAATATTCCAAAGCCTCTGTCAGAATAGTTTAGTCACGACACCATCCTCTTTACCTACAGAGAGGAGGAGGAGGGGATGGGGCTGCATGGGCTTTGATGCAGCGGATTTGGCAGTAAATTGAAAGTGATTACATACAAAAGTGTTGCAGTAAACACGTACTGAAATAGAGCCAGTAAGTGCAACACTAATAAAATTAGAGCCAATGATTGGGAGGGAGGCTGCTTTTCCTTTGCATGTCTGTAAATCCTTGTGATTCATATACACTCAGTATAAAAAACATTAAGAACACCTTTCCATGTCAGACTGACCAGGTGAATCCAGGTGAAAGCTATGATCCCTTATTGATGTCACTTGTTAAATCCACTTCAATCAGTGTAGATGAAGGAGAGGAGACAGGTTAAAGAAGGATTTTTAAGTCTTGAGACAATTGAGACATGGATTGTGTATGTATGCCATTCAGAGGATGAATGGGCAAGACAAAAGATTTAAGTGCCTTTGAATGGGGTATGGCAGTAGGTGCCAGGCGCACCGGTTTGTGCGCTTTGTGCGCTTTGTGTCAAGAACTGCAGCGCTGCTGGGTTTTCCACCCTCAACAGTTTCCCGGCTGTATCAAGAATGGTCCACTACCCAAAGGACATCCAGCCAACTTGACACAACTGTGGGAAGCATTGGAGTCAACATGGGCCAGCATCTCTGTGGAACACTTTTGACACATTGTAGAGTCCATTCCCCAATGAAATGAGGCTGTTCTGAGGGTAAAAAGGAGGAAGGGGGCAGCTCAATATTAGGAAGGTGTTCCTAATGTTTGGTATATGCAGTGTATAACATAAAGACACTGGAAGCGTGACATGGATTCTGTCGTCTGGGAGGAATAGCGCAGAGCAAACTGGAAGGAAATGTCTCAGAACCTTCTACCGACTACAGCCTATTTCCCCAAATGACAGGAAAACAGAAATTAGCAGAGGAAATATGGGAAGGGGACAAGGTCAAGACTAGGAGATGGAAAATTGCCAGATTGAAATGCCTCAATGTCTGTCTCTCCCTGGTGCCACAGTGGCTCTGTGAGCTCAGGAGAAAAGAGAAGCTTCTCCAATAGCACCACCTCAGGTCTGGTCAGAGCATAAAGTAGTGAGCATGCAGACGTGATGCCTGGCATTCAGGTCAAAGGGTTCAATCTTGGTTTCATCAGACCAGAGAATCTTGTTTCTCATGGTCAGAGTCCTTTAGGGGCCTTTTGGCAAACTCCAAGCAGGCTGAGGAGTGGCTTCTATCTAGTGGCTTCCATTGGTGGAGTGCTGCAGAAAATGTTTGTCCTTCTAGAAGGTTCTCCCATCTCTTTCAGAGTGACCATTGGGTTCTTGGTCACCTTCCTGACCAAGGCCCTTCTCTCCCGGTTGCTCAGTTTGGCCGGGTGGCCAGCTATAGGAAGTGGCTTGGTCTTTCTAAACTTCTTCCATTTAAGAATGATGGAGGCCCCTGTGTTCTTGGGGACCTTCGATGATGCAGACATATTTTGGTACAATTCCTCAGATGTGCCTTGACACAATCCTGTCTCGGAGCCCTACAGACAATTCCTTCAACCTCATGGCTTGGTTTTTGCTCTGACATGCACTATCAACTGTGGGACCTTACATAGACAGGGTGTGTGCCTTTCCAAATAATTTACAATCAATTTACCTTACCGTAGCTGGACTCCAATCAAGTTGTAGAAACATCTCAAGGATGATCAATGGTAACAGGATGCACCTGAGCTCAATTTCAAGTCTCATTGCAAAGAGTCTTGAATACTTATGGAAATAAGGTATTTCTGTTTTGATTTTTAATACATTTGCACACAAAAAATGTAACTGTTTTCTCGTTGTCATTATGGGGTATTGTGTGCGTATTGATGAGGATTTGTATTTATTGAATCCATTTTAGAATAAGGCTGTAACACAACATGTATACTTTCCGAATGCACTGTATATTTCTTCATAAAAGTCCTCTTCGGTGTCTAACCTCCTGCACACATCTCTACTGTACCTTGTTTTGTTAATGTCACTGTTTGTCTTTCACTTGTCTTTTTGTGTGTGAATAAATGAAACTAAAACTACACCAAATGATATGATCGTTGATATGGTAAAAACGTAATGTTGGTAAAAACGGAATGTTGAACTATTCAAATCAATAGAGAAAATTGTATCGGGAAAATATTTGCACTGCAAATACAAGATAACTAATATTGTCTCTCTATAGTCATATACAAAAGTGAACACTAAATATTAATTGAACATACTGTACATTTTGAAGAGGTTTAAATGGATATAACAAATTGTGAATATTAATTCTAACTAAATCAGATTTGAAAGTGAAGAACTGTTTTGATAGCTTGCGTCAAAATGATTTGATCTCCTAATATACATTTTTGCTGAATTGTGGTAATCCCACATGATGACTGAAATGCAATGAATTATTCCAGAACTACAGCTCTACATTCAAGCTAATATCCACCTGTGTGATGGATTGAGTGAGCGTTATCAAAGCTATCATCAAACTATAAAATAAAGATTGGTCTCCCCTATTGGTCTCATGCTAATCTGAGATTATACTCATACCCAAATTTACAGCCACCCTAATTCCCAGAGTTTTGATAGGGTAGCAAATTGGCCTGCCTCACTAAAACCCAAGTACACAGCAGCATGATTAAGAAGTCATCATATAAATATTATTCAACACATCTCTGACGGCAAGAAATCATTTCATTATTTATGTCCTGTGCTGATAGCGTCAAATGTTTGAATTGGGGAATGTAACATCGTGGCAGCGTGGGATCCGAGAGCTGGGTAAATACTTTATTTTTTACCTTTATTTAACTCGGCAAGTCAGTTAAGAACAAATTCTTATATACAATGACGGCCTCCACCGGCCATACCCGGATGACACTGGGCCAATTGTGCGCCGCCCTATGGGACTCCCAATAACGGCGGGTTGTGTTACAGCCTGGATGTAAGTGTTTTTGTACATGATTTAGGTCTAATGACAACCCAGTGATAGTGGATTTGGACATGATTTAGGTCTAATGACAACCCAGTGATAGTGGTTTTGGATATGATTTAGGTCTAATGACAACCCAGTGGTAGTGGTTTTGTACATGATTTAGGTCTAATGACAACCCAGTGGTAGTGGGTTTGTACATAATTTAGGTCTAATGACAACCCAGTGGTAGTGGTTTTGGACATGATTTAGGTCTAATGACAACCCAGTGATAGTGGCTTTGGTCATGATTTAGGTCTAATGACAACCCAGTGGTAGTGGTTTTGGACATGATTTAGGTCTAATGACAACCCAGTGATAGTGGCTTTGGTCATGATTTAGGTCTAATGACAACCCAGTGATAGTGGTTTTGGACATGATTTGGGTCTAATGACAACCCAGTGATAGTGGTTTTGGATATGATTTAGGTCTAATGACAACCCAGTGGTAGTGGGTTTGTACATGATTTAGGTCTAATGACAACCCAGTGATAGTGGTTTTGGACATGATTTAGGTCTAATGACAACCCAGTGATAGTGGTTTTGTACATGATTTTTAATGACAACCCAGTGGTAGTGGGTTTGTACATGATTTAGGTCTAATGACAACCCAGTGATAGTGGTTTTGGACATGATTTAGGTCTAATGACAACCCAGTGATAGTGGTTTTGTACATGATTTAGGTCTAATGACAACCCAGTGATAGTGGTTTTGTACATGATTTAGGTCTAATGACAACCCAGTGATAGTGGGTTTGTACATGATTTAGGTCTAATGACAACCCAGTGATAGTGGTTTTGGACATGATTTAGGTCTAATGACAACCCAGTGATAGTGGTTTTGGACATGATTTAGGTCTAATGACAACCCAGTGATAGTGGTTTTGGACATGATTTAGGTCTAATGACAACCCAGCGATAGTGGTTTTGTACATGATTTAGGTCTAATGACAACCCAGTGGTAGTGGGTTTGTACATGATTTAGGTCTAATGACAACCCAGTGGTAGTGGTTTTGGACATGATTTAGGTCTAATGACAACCCAGTGATAGTGGTTTTGGACATGATTTAGGTCTAATGACAACCCAGCGATAGTGGTTTTGTACATGATTTAGGTCTAATGACAACCCAGCGATAGTGGTTTTGTACATGATTTAGGTCTAATGACAACCCAGTGGTAGTGGGTTTGTACATGATTTAGGTCTAATGACAACCCAGTGGTAGTGGTTTTGGACATGATTTAGGTCTAATGACAACCCAGTGATAGTGGTTTTGGACATGATTTAGGTCTAATGACAACCCAGCGATAGTGGTTTTGTACATGATTTAGGTCTAATGACAACCCAGTGATAGTGGGTTTGTACATGATTTAGGTCTAATGACAACCCAGTGGTAGTGGTTTTTGGATAGTTCCAGATGGTGTGTCCTTTCACTGCTTTATAAAAGAGCGGAGGACAAACTGTGTACTTTGGTGGCTTGTGTCATTATTCCCCTAGATGTAGGAGGGTCATTTGCTCCCCCCCCCACACACTTCTGAGTTGGTTATTAAACAAGACTGTAAAGTGGACTGAGCAGATGGTTGACATTGTGTCTTGCATTTTATGTCATAAAGGCTGAAAAGATTTGCTAAAATAGGTCATTTTGATAAGCAATCTGGATGGGGTTTGTGCTTCACTGCTATTCCGTAACTAGGGACGCCGCATTCACTATAATTATGGTCCACAAATGAATTCTTTAAAGAGTGGAGAAATCTAAATACTTCAAAGATGTGTACGATTACTGTGACCATGGAAAACATGTTTTTTTTTAAAACACATTTTAGATGGAATCTGGAGTGAATCTAAATGTTCTGATTGTAAACACTGATATAAACCCCCATAAAAAAATGATGATTTGGTTGTTTTCACATCAGCAAGCAATGTTTCTGTTTTGTTGAGCTCTGTTGATGGTCTGTCTGGAATAGACCAACTGACATGAATATAACACATTGGTTATTCTCAACGGCGCAGGTAGCTTCCATCAGAGACAAACTCACCCCTGATTTTGTGGATGACCAGGTCCACTTTCCCATAGGTACCCTTACCCAGCTCCCTGATGACCTCATAGTACTTGCTGATGTCTAGCTTCTCCAGGTTCTGAGCAGCAATGAGCTGCAGCTCCTCCAGGATGTCGATGGAGGCGCGGGACCCAGACCCGTGGGACCCATGGGGAGAGGAGCTCATTCTGCCTGGGAGAGATGCCTGGAGCACAGGGATCTGGTGACTGCTGTTGTTCCTAAAGACGTTAACAGGGGG
Source organism: Oncorhynchus masou masou (assembly GCF_036934945.1). Classification (NCBI taxonomy): domain Eukaryota; kingdom Metazoa; phylum Chordata; class Actinopteri; order Salmoniformes; family Salmonidae; genus Oncorhynchus; species Oncorhynchus masou. Next base: position 11,880 of record NW_027016771.1, read on the forward strand.
AGCAGGAAGGAATGCAAGGTTAAAGAGAGATAGGCACGTAGCCTAGACAATGAAAATGGTGGAGACACCAATGGCTTTAGTGTCTCACCTCTCTCTACACACGGAGAGACACACACCTCGTTTATCAACAACATCAAAGACACTGAGTGTTTCGTATCCGAGACAAATAAGGTCTTATGTAACCATTGCATTCTGCATTAAACACAGATCTACTTTCCGCTGTGTGAAGCCCCTTTCAGGTGACCGAGATCACAGGCATCTGTTTCCACCCAGACAGTGCTGGGGAACACACAACCACTGCAGAGGAAAGACCAGAGACAGCTAATTCCCTTTCCACTTCACTAATCAGTCACTCGCACTCTGGATTCACATCATTTGGCTATGCTTCTTCTGCTACTCTTCTCTGCCCTCCAAAACTTTGTTTCAAAATGTCTCCTGTTAGAGTTCTGTGAGATCCATAAAACATTTAGTCTAGGTCTGAGCCTCTAATTACTCCAAGCATCAACTCAACATTCACTTGCATGGCAAAGGAGAGACACAGCGACAACAGTGGTTCATTCTTGACAGGCACTTTCATTATCTTGCCTGCCGGTGAAATTTTGTCAGCTCAGCTCACTGCAGATCTGTTTCAGTCGGCCGTCTGATCCAAGACCATGCAACGACAAGCCAAGAAACACTCATTTGCAATATCCTTTCTTTCATCACCCAGGGCAGACAAATCTCCGAATGACTGAATGAACTTCACGGCCCTGATGGTACAGCAGAATTGTGCCATCTCCCATTAATGAAGATAAGAATGTGTTGAATGAGACAGGATGCGAGAGACATCCCGTGGATAGTCCATCTGTGTAAGCCTCAGGGATGGCTCCACAGTGTGTGTGTGTGTGTGTGTGTGTGTGTGTGTGTGTGTGTGTGTGTGTGTGTGTGTGTGTGTGTGTGTGTGTGTGTGTGTGTGTGTGTGTGTGTGCGTGTGTGTGTGTGTGTACTTATTTTTCAGTGAGTTTATGCATTGTACATGTGTGACAATTCACTGAGGGGGCTGTTTCAACAGGGGAGCCAGCTGGCTGTCCATCAGAGCAGTACTTTGACTACTAGCAGCAGTCCAGTCAGCATCCCACTGACAAGGTTATTAAAACACACAACAGCCTAGGCAGCCCAGTCTAGTTTCTCTTCTACATATGAAGATGAACAAGTGCCTCAAACACACAGACACACACACTCACTTTTGCATGGTTTGTGTCATATCAAAGAGCCTGGAGATGAAAGGAGAGTCAGTGGTAATTAAGCTCTGCTCCTCTGCTGCAGCCCTGACTCAACCCCACAGCAGCCACCAGGCCCGCTCCCTCGCTGCTCCCCATCCCCGCTTCCTGCTCCCAGTCCCCGTCCCCGGAATATTCATGCCCCCAGTCCCCATCCCCGTTTCCTGCCCGCAGTCCCCGTCCCCGCTTCCTGCCCCCAGTCCCCATCCCCGGAATATTCATGCCCCCAGTCCCCATCCCCGGAATATTCATGCCCCCAGTCCCCGTTCCCGCTTCCTGCCCCCAGTCCCCTTCCCCGCTTCCTGCCCCCAGTCCCTGTCCCCGCTTCCTGCCTCCAGTCCCCATCCCCGCATTCCTGCTTCCCCTCCAGTCCCCATCCCCCGCAATATTCATGCCCCCAGTCCCCATCCCCGCTTCCTGCCCCCAGTCCCTGTCCCCGCTTCCTGCCCCCAGTCTCTGTCCCCGCTTCCTGCTCCCAGTCCCCGTCCCCGGAATATTCATGCCCCCAGTCCCCATCCCCGCTTCCTGCCCCCAGTCCCCGTCCCCGCTTCCTGCCCCCAGTCCCCATCCCCGGAATAATCATGCCCCCAGTCCCCGTCCCCGCTTCCTGCCCCCAGTCCCCGTCCCCGGAATATTCATGCCCCCAGTCCCCTTCCCCGCTTCCTGCCCCCAGTCCCTGTCCCCGCTTCCTGCCTCCAGTCCCCATCCCCGGAATATTCCTGCCCCCAGTCCCCATCCCCGCTTCCTGCCCCCAGTCCCCATCCCCGCAATATTCATGCCCCCAGTCCCCATCCCCGCTTCCTGCCCCCAGTCCCTGTCCCCGCTTCCTGCCCCCAGTTCCCATCCCCGGAATATTCCTGCCCCCAGTCCCCATCCCCGCTTCCTGCCCCCAGTTCCCATCCCCGGAATATTCCTGCCCCCAGTCCCCATCCCCGCTTCCTGCCCCCAGTCCCCATCCCCGCAATATTCATGCTCCCAGTCCCCATCCCCGCTTCCTGCCCCCAGTCCCTGTCCCCGCTTCCTGCCCCCAGTCCCCATCCCCGCTTCCTGCCCCCAGTCCCTGTCCCCGCTTCCTGCCCCCAGTCCCCATCCCCGCAATATTCATGCCCCCAGTCCCCATCCCCGCTTCCTGCCCCTAGTCCCCGTCCCCGCTTCCTGCCCCCAGTTCCCATCCCCGGAATATTCCTGCCCCCAGTCCCCGTCCCCGGAATATTCATGCCCCCAGACCCCGTCCCCGGAATATTCATGCCACCGCTATTCCCAGGAGGACCTCTGGAAGCACCAAGCTCTGTTTGTCACACAGATAGAGCACTGTGACCACCGTGCCATGTCTCTCCTCAATGGGATACAGCTCATCTGTATTCAAAGCACAGACGGAGCACAGTTTGACTGGTGTACCTTGAGTCACAGCCCTCATCCCCACCCCTCCTCCTTCTGTATCCCCATGTGACGCTGGTCTTTGCATTACACACTGGAGAAAAGGTGGTCGATGAGGATTGGTGACTGGAGGGCCCAAGGGGCAGTACTGCAGGTGGGGTAGGGGCTGGGTAGTGCAGTGAGAAGCCTGGACACCGAGGACCGTTTTGTCGCCTTGCTGCAGCACACAGCTCATAGAGGGCAGACAGGCAGGTAGGCTGTAGTTAATTACTGGCGATGCCAGGAATATTGACCTGCAATCTGGGTGCTATATGACTATAGGTAGGAAACGTGTCAACCCGCACAAAGTGCTGAGCAATGGTCATCTGCCTCCTGCTCTCGACACTCACACACGTGCACGCAGACACATTTACACTCACACAAACACACCCCACACAACAGAAAGAGCAGCACAGCAAGAGCTGCCATGGCCAGCTGATCAAAATGCTGCCTGCCAAGGTCCATTCTTGAGTATTTACACCTAATAATAATGTCTAATGTCTAATCAATAGATTTGGGAGTAAAGAGGTAATCCACCTACAAAATGTTACCATCACTGTAACATGAGCCGGAGTGATTCATTTGTAGATATACAGTGTAAATTGTGAATTTCATGCTTTGTTAGCAAGATTTGATGTGATTAAGTACGATTTTCTAGAGGGGAAACAACAATGTAAATGACTGATTAACATGTCAAAATCTACACAAATCAAGAGACTGAGCTGTGAACTGAAATGGGATTACAGTTTTGTGATGTATTCTTCATGGCACTGCCTGTCTCCCACAGTTATGATGTGGATGATTGCCGCCCAGACCCTGATTAAATAAGGAGTCTGGCACTCTTATAAACGTGTCCCATGTCCTCTGTAACACACGTTCACTGCCTTGTCTTATTTAGCCATTTTCAAATGGGAACTGTGACATGGTCTTTGATGTTGTAAAATGTATTCATCCATGGATGCAACACAGCATCCATCTACAGTGGATTGTGTGTGTATAGCATGTTCTCTGTGTTGTTGTTCAGTGCAGTAGGTATTCCAACAAAGGTATCACAGTTACTTAGAGAAGTCCTACTACAGCTTTACTGGACGAAAGGAAGGTTGATGCAGTGAGATTGCAATTTGAGTTCTGCTGGTCTGGTAGATTGTTCAATTACCTGGGCCATTGACCATGTTGGCAGGCTGTTGGAGTATGTCCTAAACCCAAACAGAACATCCAGCCAAGTACTGTTTTCTTTGTTTAACTATGGAGTGGGGGCCATTCGCCTCTATTTGCTGTAAATGCTTGAACGAATCTAACACAGCCCATTTTACCATCCTCAAAAAAGTACATTGTCCTACATTTCCAAACAGCTAGGGGGTGTGAATATAGTTTTTGTGTGTTTGTATAGTACCAGAACTAATGTGCAGAATAGGTCAGCCTGTGTGGAGGGTGCTTTAGTTGTCATGACTCATAACACCTATGAATAATAAGGGTCAACATGGTTCATTTGGTGTTGTAACAGTGAGCAATTTAGACCAAAAGATAGAACAGTGCAGAGGTCCTTCTCCTGGGGTCTGTCCACTGGTAAAATTGGCTATATCCCAAAGACTAGGTGAACTGGGTGCCACTGTTGTTTCCTCTCACAGTCAAGAAGAAATGCCAGACAGACTGGCACCTCGATGCCCTTAGCGTATTATTGTCAAATACAAACAGGTGAGTGCCAGTAAGAAAACACCCACAATGCTCCCAAACCAGCAGCTCTCAAATCACAAAGCTCACAATTTGAATGATATAACGGTACATCTAGAATGAAGTTTGCATCGTGAGAGAGGGATGGGTTTCTGTTGTCTCTCACAAACCATTCCAAATCACCAGAGGCGTTTCTCCAACTCCACCAACAGCAAAGTCAACTGTTTTCACTCACATTGCTTACATAACACTGCCACTGTCTGTCTGAGAGGAAAGCCATCCAACCTGCTGCTCTGGGTAATGCTGAGTATCTGAATATGATCCCCATTACATCTACAGTATGGTCAGTGAGGGACACTTCACAAATAATATAGTTTGCATATGCTCTGAATGCTACAGCTGTTTCTCCATCTCACACTGCTGTATGGCCAGTGTGAAATGAAGCTGACAAAGGCAAAGGTTAGAATAGATATCCTCTGAATGCTCTGGCTAAGTGGCCACAAAACAGTCTTTGGATCACATGTCCCAGCACAGACAAAGCATAGACACTATTATCGTCAGACGCTATTATCTACAGCGTCTGACGAGAACAATGACATGTTGTGTCTACAGGAGGATTCATATGGAACTTTACTGTAGGTTTCAAGAATAGAAAAATATATATTTTTAAAGGTAAATGTGTGTGTGTGTGTGTGTGTGTGTGTGTGTGTGTGTGTGTGTGTGTGTGTGTGTGTGTGTGTGTGTGTGTGTGTGTGTGTGTGTGTGTGTGTGTGTGTGTGTGTGTGTGTGTGTGTGTGTGTGTGCGAACAGACAAGGCACTGAGGAGAGGAGCATAGGAACGTCCACACCAACACACAACAGTCTACAATGACAGATGTAGCACTTGAGCGCATCATATCCATTTCAAATGGCCTTCTGCACAGGTATTTATTAATAGACATAAATATCACTGCAATTCATTGGAAGGCTATTTCACTATGATGCTATCAATCCAAATAGCTTCAGCCATAGGCTATCATACCCATTGTCCTTCTCCTACTGTTGACTGTACATACTGGTCTCAGGCTACATGTTACGATGCCGTAGATGTATTAAATAATAGGTTACTGTAATACAATAATGCACAACAAATAACCATTTGAGAGATGTAAGCACACAATTTAAACCACCGAGCTAATTCTAAACCATATTTTAAAGCACATCGACTTGCTTGTAAACATGCCATTACGGGATGAAAACAGACCAGCAGGAATAATGAATGAGTGAAACATTATGCAAAATCAACAAGCAGATCTATAAAATCCAAATAAAAGCACTGATAAATTGATTGAAATTGTTATGATCCAACCAACAATGATGATTCCTTGTTATCCTTGATGATTCCTTGTTATCAATGTCTCTTACCTCTCAGATTGCGCTGCATGCAATAGCTGGTGCTGTCATTCCGTTCAGCAGAAACTTTAATTGTATAGCAGGATAAACCGTTACAGGACTGGTCTGATTTTCTGTGCAAAATCGTGTCTCTGAATAGTGCAGAATCAACACTTTGTTGCCAATGTGCACAGCGGCGCACAATAATATCACTTTGCTGGTGCTTCTGTCTGCTTCGTCAGTACCTCTGTCAGCCTGACTTGCCCTATTGTCTCTGTCGGCCTACGGCTGCTTGATGTAACTACCGCCAGGCAGCGAGGCTGAATTAACGCCAGCCCTCCGCAGCGGCGGTCCAATCGGAGAGCAGAGCGAAGCAGCAGCGGCGCGACCTATGGGAGGGAGGGGGTCTTGTGTCTCCATACAGATACCCAACATTCTCTCTCTTTGCGCAACGGGAATAAACGAGTGGAGCAGATATAATGTAATGTATTTGAGTAATATTTGATCCAGGACGTTTAAATAGCCTACAAATGTATGTGGAACAGGTGTTGGCATCGGCAGGTGTCAAAATCAAATCAAATTGTATTTGTCACATGCGCTGAATACAACTGGTGTAGATTTTTACCATGAATTGCTTGCTTATGATCCCTTCCCAACGATGCAGAGTTAAAACATAATATAGAAAATAGAAACACAAGAGGAATCAACTAAAATACATGAGAATGGAGCTACATACAGGGAGTACCAGTACCAGATGAATGTGGGTACATATGTACATGAAGCCAGGGTAAAAGGGACTCTGCATCAGGATATGGACAGGTGGACAAGTGATTGACAGGTCAGGAGTTTGGACATAGGCTTTTGAAATTATGCCAATTATGGATGCTTTAGTGCAGCAGTCAAAATGGTACTGAAAGCAGGCCTATTACATTCTAGACCACCATGTCCCATGGGACAAAGAGTAGCCAAAGCATGGCGTTGAAATTGTCATTGTCAACTCAGTGTAACATGCATTTAGATTGTCAAACTTACTCAAGGAATGAATAAGTGAGTCAAGGATATTATAAAAAAGAGAGTCCATATACATTGTGTGCAAAAGGCATTCCAGTCACAGGCAGCAGAGAACTGGAACAAAAGGCGGCCAAATGAGGTGTTGGCTTTAGGGATGATCAGTGAGATACACCTGCTGGAGCGCATCCTACGGGTGGGTGTTGCCATCGTGACCAGTGAACTGAGATAAGGCGGAGCTTTACCTAGCATGGGCTTGTAGATGAGCTGGAGCCAGTGGGTCTGGCGACGAATATGTAGCGAGGGCCAGCCGACTAGAGTATACAGGTCGCAGTGGTGGGTGGTATAAGGTGCTTTAGTTTTACTAGGGTAAGTTTGGCGGCGTGAGTGAAGGAGGCTTTGTTGTGGAATAGAAAGCCGACTCTAGATTTGATTTTAGATTGGAGAGGTTTGATATGAGTCTGGAAGGAGAGTTTACAGTCTAGCCAGACACCTAGGTACTTATAGATGTCCACATATTCTAGGTCGGAACCATCCAGGGTGGTGATGCTAGTCGGGCGTGCGGGTGCAGGCAGCGAACGGTTGAAAAGCATACATTTGGTTTTACTAGGGTTTAAGAGCAGATGGAGGCCACGGAAGGAGTGTTGTATGGCATTGAAGCTCGTTTGGAGGTTAGATAGCACAGTGTCTAAGGACGGGCCAGAAGTATACAGAATGGTGTCGTCTGCGTAGAGGTGGATCAGGGAATGGCCCGCAGCAAGAGCAACATCATTGATATATACAGAGAAAAGAGTCGGCCCGAGAATTGAACCCTGTGGCACCCCCATAGAGACTGCCAGAAGACCGGATAGCATGCCCTCCGATTTGACACACTGAACTCTGTCTGCAAAGTAGTTGGTGAACCAGGCAAGGCAGTCATCAGAAAAACCAAGACTACTGAGTCTGCCGATAAGAACATGGTGATTGACAGAGTCGAAAGCCTTGGTAGCCTGGTTTCACTTTTGAGTTGTGGGTGTTTGTCTTCCGTGTCAGTGTGTGTTACCACACGGGACTGTTTCGTTTATTCACGTTTATTGTTTTGTTCCAGTGTTCTGTTGTGTTTGATTAAAAATTATGGACACTTACCACGCTGCGCATTGATCCTCCGATCCTTCTCGCTACTCCTCCTCAGAAGAGGAGGACGAGATCCATTACAGTTACATTGAACCAGTGTAAAACTGTAAAACTGTGATTATGTGAAGTGAGCCAGAGACTAGTGTCACGTTCTTTCAAAATCGAACCCAGAAGCAGACCAGGACAAGGAGAGTAGGAAGAAGGTGAGTATTTATTTACAAGTGAATATGAATGGGTAGATATATCCAGGTGGCGTAGCGGGCAGCGGTGGTGAGTTGATGGGAGTAAATAGGTGGATCCAATGGGGTAGCGGTATTCTCCGACGACCAGGCGGGAATGGGGTAAATGATCCGGGTGAGTAACTGAAGACAGAACAAACGGAGGTAAGTTTAGGGCAAGCAATAGGTAAAAAACAACAAAACAAATTCTATCTAACTTGAGACTGATACTATGGCACGACATACTGTTCATGGCTAACGATCCGGCAGGGAATGGATGTCAGGTCAGAGCTTTTGAAGGGGAGAGGTGATGATCAGGACAGGTGTGCAGATTACTGATGGGATACAGGTGCGGGTGAACATCGATCTCCCAACAAGCTAATTCGCCCGGCAACCAGACAGGGTGCGTTCCAGGACACCGGAAACACACTCCAGGACAGAAACACAGGCAAACACAGACTCATGAAGCGGGATTCGTGACAACTAGAGTAGGCCACTTCATTGCTGAATAGGCTAGTTCAGAATTTCCGTTTTTGCCTTGAATCACGTTCTCACAATCAGCATATACCATTATTAGTTAATTGTTGGCATGTGAGGGTGGAGAATTGGTGTGCTGTTCATTTGTAGATAGCAATGCACGCATATTTCAAACTATTGTGACAGGTAGGCAATTGCATCCACTCACCTTTTTTTTTCAAATGCACCAAATCAGGCTGTAAATGTGACCAGAGTACTGAAGAGCATGTGCCCGAGGTAACGGCATTCATTTGTTATATTTCTATGAGTATCCATTTCTAAACGGACACAGAGGACAGGCTTCCCACTACGTTAGGATCCCTCTCCGCTGCACTTCTAACCGGATTGCCTCCAGAACATTTTGGTTTGGTCTGATTCATCCTCATCTGAGCGGGTCCAGACGCAGGACCTGCGTCACAGCAGTGGATTGGTATTCTGCTGGTAACAGGGTTTGCCTCAAGTGAAAGACGGGATGATTTCTCCAACTGGCAGTCAGGTATGGCGGGACAGTTGTTAACAGGCCCATTAGACATGCACACGTCAGCAACAGAAAACAAACATTGATTTATTTGGAGGCATGGGCTCGAATTATTATTTGTGTCATAACATAGAGAGAGAAAACGAGAGAGAACGAGAGAGAGAGAGAGAGAGAGAGAGAGAGTGTGTGTGTGTGTGTGTGTGTGTGTGTGTGTGTGTGTGTGTGTGTGTGTGTGTGTGTGTGTGTGTGTGTGTGTGTGTGTGTGTGTGTGTGTGTGTGTGTGTGTGTGCGTGTGCGTGTGTGTGTGTCGGGTGGGGGGGTGGGGTGGGGTGGGGGTGAAGGGAGAATTACTTTCCATTGTGGCACACTGGTCTGAACATCAGAGAGCACTCATGACATAAACATGCAAATGAAATGTGATGAATGGAAATTAATTATATGACACAATAGTAACAGATTGTGTTGACAGTCTAAATGTTCTCTCCATCGATTAGTATAAAGGACTCATTTTATCCTCGGGCCCTCATGAAAGTTTACAAAAACCCTCTCTGTGTCCCTCTGTGCAACACAAACAACTAACTTATTGAGCTGTAAAACATACAAATGTGCCTTGGGTTCAAAATTCTGGTGGAAAATGTCCCAATGTTGTGGCAGACGGCTGCTGAAATATACATGTTTTCCTGAGCACCGTTAAGTAGATGGCTGTTGGTTGATTATCATGGCTCCCTGTTTAAATGCATTGTTTGATCAATTCCCCTGGAGCTGGAATAATGAGGTCCCAGGGTTCTGCTGTAGAAAGCAGAGCACACAGGCAGAGAGGCAGAGAGGCAGAGAGGCAGAGAGGCAGAGAGGCAGAGAGGCAGACAGACAGACAGACAGACAGACAGACAGACAGACAGACAGACAGACAGACAGACAGACAGACAGACAGACAGACAGACAGACAGACAGACAGACAGACAGACAGACAGACAGAGAGATAAAGAGAGAGAGGGATAAAGAGTGTTTTGTTCATTATCTATTTCACTTGCTTTTGCAATGTAAACACATGTTCCCATGCCAATAAAGCCTTTCGAATTGAATTGAATGGAGAGAAACAGAGAGAGAGAGCAAAAAATAGGGAAAGAGAGAGAGAGAGAGAGAGAGAGAGAGAGAGAGAGAGAGAGAGAGAGAGAGAGAGAGAGAGAGAGAGAGGAACACCTGCAGCAGTGGCACAATCTCGGCACCATCACCAGCCTTCTATAAGTCTCACACACAAACACATAATGGCACACTAGCACACACCTGCTCACACAATCTCACACTAGCTCACACGATCTCACACAATCTCACACCAACTCACAGAATCTCACACCAGCTCACACAATCTCATACTAGTTCACACTAGCTCACACTCATCCACACATGCGATCTCAAATGCTGTCTTCACAGACAAAAACATAGGCATTCTCATAGGATAGGAGACTTGGACCAGGGAGAAAATGTAACCTAGATATAGAGATGCATCCCGTATCCTCTCATCCATTCCATTTCATTTGGACTGATTTGCATGCCAGACAGACGCTGGCTGCTGTTATTCAGTGTGACTGACTGACATTGACTAGGTTTATTAGAGAGCCAGGCCGTCAAACAGCTGGGGCCCCTTCTTTGAAGGTTACTGTGGCAATCTCCCAGAGTGCTCCACACCCGACATGACATCCCCCTGGGCTGCAACCCAGTGTCCTAATCTCTACCTCCCTCTCTCCCTTGCTCATTGCCTCCTAAACAACAACACCACTCAGAGGTAGTGTACATTGCCCTTCCTCCTACATCTCTGCTCTGTACAGCCATTTCCTCTGAGATAGCCAGGCCTCATTTCTCTGAGCTGATGTTAATCTGTTGTTGTGTTTTCTGAACACTGTGTTACTCTTTCAGGACTTTAGAAATGAGCAGAGGAAGATTGATGGGGTTATGTAATTAGGCCCTCTCAAATGGAGAGTTTGATTGGCAAGGGCAATTAGTCAGGGCCAGCGCGGTGGCAGTGTTTTCAAAATGCCTATGTCAAATCAAATCACATTTCACTTGTCACATGCTTTGTAGACAACAGGTGTAGAATAACAGGAACATTTTTACTTACAGGTCCTTTTATAACAATGCAGAGTTAAAGACAAGATACAACATTTTATTAAAAAAATTGAAATAGGGACACAAGGAATAAATACACAGTGAAAAACGAATACAAATAATGAGTAAAATAACATGGCTTTATACAGGGAGAAGAAAATAACATGGCTTTATACAGGGAGTAGAAAATAACATGGCTATATACAGGGAGTAGAAATAACATGGCTATATACAGGGAGTAGAACATGGCTATATACAGGGAGTAGAAAATAACATGGCTATATACAGGGAGTAGAAAATAACATGGCTTTATACAGGGAGTAGAAAATAACATGGCTATATACAGGGAGTAGAAAATAACATGGCTGTATACAGGGAGTAGAACATGGCTATATACAGGGAGTAGAAATTAACATGGCTTTATGAATTTTGTCTTGCTGCTTTTTGCTCTATGTTGCTCTGTCTGTATGCTATGTCTTGCTTGTCCTATGTTGCCATTGTCTATATTGTAATTGTTTTTAATAACCTGCCCAGGGACTGCGGTTGAAAATTAGCCGGCTGGCTAAAACCGGCACTTTTACTGAAACGTTGATTAATGTGCACTGTCCCTGTAAAAATAAAATTAAACTCAACTCAAACTCAAACTCAACAGGGAGTAGAACATAACATGGCTATATATAAGGAGTACAACATGGCTATATACAGGGAGTAGAACATAACATGGCTATATGTAAGGAGTAGAACATAACATGGCTATATACAGGGAGTAGAACATAACATGGCTATATATAAGGAGTACAACATAACATGGCTATATACAGGGGGTAGAAAATAACATGGCTTTATACAGGGAGTAGAAAATAACATGGTTATATATAAGGAGTAGAACATAACATGGCTATATACAGGGAGTAGAAAATAACATGGCTATATACAGGGAGTAGAAAATAACATGGCTATATACAGGGAGTAGAACATAACATGGCTATATATAAGGAGTACAACATAACATGGCTATATACAGGGGGTAGAAAATAACATGGCTTTATACAGGGAGTAGAAAATAACATGGTTATATATAAGGAGTAGAACATAACATGGCTATATACAGGGAGTAGAAAATAACATGGCTGTATACAGGGAGTAGAACATGGCTATATACAGGGAGTAGAAAATAACATGGCTTTATGAATTTTGTCTTGCTGCTTTTTGCTCTATGTTGCTCTGTCTGTATGCTATGTCTTGCTTGTCCTATGTTGCTATGTCTTGCTTGTTCTATGTTGCCATTGTCTATATTGTAATTGTTTTTAATAACCTGCCCAGGGACTGCGGTTGAAAATTAGCCGGCTGGCTAAAACCGGCACTTTTACTGAAACGTTGATTAATGTGCACTGTCCCTGTAAAAATAAAATTAAACTCAACTCAAATCAAACTCAAAGGGAGTAGAACATAACATGGCTATATATAAGGAGTAAAATTAAACTCAACATGGCTATATACAGGAGTAGAACATAACATGGCTATATATAAGGAGTACAACATAACATGGCTATATACAGGGGTAGAAACATAACATGGCTATATATAGGGAGTACAAATAACATGGTTATATATAGGGAGTAGAACATAACATGGCTATATACAGGGAGTAGAAAATAACATGGTTATATATAGGGAGTAGAAATTAACATGGCTATATACAGGGAGTAGAAAATAACATGGTTATATACAGGGAGTAGAAAATAACATGGCTATATACAGGAGTAGAAATTAACATGGTTATATACAGGGAAAAGAAAATAACATGGCTATATACAGGGAGTAGAAAATAACATGGCTATATACAGGGAGTAGAAAATAACATGGCTATATACAGGGAGTGGAAAATAACATGGCTTTATACAGGGAGTAGAAAAATAACATGGCTATATACAGGGAGTGGAAAATAACATGGCTATATACAGGGAGTAGAAAATAACATGGCTATATACAGGAGTAGAAAATAACATGGCTATATACAGGGAGCAGAAAATAACATGGCTTTATACAGGAGTAGAACATGGCTATATACAGGGAGTAGAAAATAACATGGTTATATACAGGGAGTAGAAAGTAACATGGCTATATACAGGATTAGAACATAACATGGCTATATATAGGGAGTAGCTATATATAAGGATTAGAACATAACATGGTTATATACAGGGAGTAGAACATAACATGGTTATATACAGGGAGTAAAACATAACATGGTTATATACAGGGAGTAGAACATAACATGGCTATATATAAGGATTAGAACATAACATGGCTATATATAGGGAGTAGAACATAACATGGTTATATACAGGGAGTAAACCATAACATGGTTATATACAGGGAGTAGAACATAACATGGCTATATACAGGGAGTAGAACATAACATGGCTATATATAAGGAGTACATCATAACATGGCTATATACAGGGGGTAGAAAATAACATGGCTTTATACAGGGAGTAGAAAATAACATGGTTATATATAAGGAGTAGAACATAACATGGCTATATACAGGGAGTAGAAAATAACATGGCTATATACAGGGAGTAGAAAATAACATGGTTAAATATAAGGAGTAGAACATAACATGGCTATATACAGGGAGTAGAAAATAACATGGCTATATACAGGGAGTAGAAATTAACATGGCTATATACAGGGAGTAGAAAATAACATGGTTATATACAGGGAGTAGAAAATAACATGGCTATATACAGGGAGTAGAAATTAACATGGCTATATACAAGGAGTAGAAAATAACATGGCTTTATACAGGGAGTAGAACATAACATGGCTATATACAGGGAGTAGAAAATAACATGGCTTTATACAGGGAGTAGAACATAACATGGCTATATACAGGGAGTGGAAAATAACATGGCTTTATACAGGGAGTAGAAAATAACATGGCTATATACAGGGAGTAGAACATAACATGGCTATATACAGGGAGTAGAAAAATAACATGGCTATATACAGGGAGTAGAAAATAACATGGCTATATACAGGGAGTAGAAAATAACATGGCTATATACAGGGAGTAGAACATGGCTATATAGAGGGAGCAGAAAATAACATGGCTTTACACAGGGAGTAGAACATGGCTATATACTGGGAGTAGAAAATAACATGGTTATATACAGGGAGTAGAAAGTAACATGGCTATATATAAGGATTAGAACATAACATGGCTATATATAGGGAGTAGAACATAACATGGTTATATACAGGGAGTAAAACATAACATGGTTATATACAGGGAGTAGAACATAACATGGCTATATATAAGGATTAGAACATAACATGGCTATATATAGGGAGTAGAACATAACATGGTTATATACAGGGAGTAAAACATAACATGGTTATATACAGGGAGTAGAACATAACATGGCTATATATAGGGAGTAGAACATAACATGGCTATATATAAGGAGTAGAACATAACATGGTTATATACAGGGAGTAAAACATAACATGGTTATATACAGGGAGTAGAACATAACATGGCTATATATAGGGAGTAGAGCATAACATGGTTATATATAAGGAGTAGAACATAACATGGCTATATACAGAGAGTAGAACATAACATGTCTATATATAAGGAGTAGAAAATAACATGGCTTTATACAGGGAGTAGAAAATAACATGGTTATATACAGGGAGTAGAAAATAACATGGCTATATACAGGGAGTAGAACATAACATGGTTATATACATGGAGTATAACATAACATGGTTATATACAGGGAGAAGAACATAACATGGCTATATATAAGGAGTAGAACATAACATGGCTATATACAGGGAGTAGAAAATAACATGGCTATATACAGGGAGTAGAACATGACTATACACAGGGAGTAGAAAATAACATGGCTATATACAGGGAGTAGAACATGGCTATATACAGGGAGTAGAACATAACATGGCTATATACAGGGAGTACCAGTACAGTGTCAAGGTGCAGGGGTACAAAGGTTATTGAGGTAGCTATGTAATGTACATACAGGTAGGCGTAAAGTTACTAGGCAACAGGATAGATAGTAGCATCAGCATATGTGGTGAGTGTGAAAGTTTATGTGTGTGTGTGTGTGTGTGTGTGTGTGTGTGTGTGTGTGTGTGTGTGTGTGTGTGTGTGTGTGTGTGTGTGTGTGTGTGTGTGTGTGTGTGTGTGTGTATGTGGTGTCAGTATGCTTGTATGTGAATGTTATGTGTGTGTGAGCGTATGTAGTGAGTGTGTGTGTGTGTAATATTATTTTTGAGAGGTTAACTGGCAACCTGCCATCATAGAGTTCAACATCAGAAAACTATTTTTCCAGTGAACCATAGAGCCGCAGGGATCACCCCAAATCTGACGGGTCACAAATTACCAGTAACAATCCCCAACCTCTGGAGGCACCCATTTCCTTCTCTTTTACACCAAACAGTGACTGTATGTCATGCCCTGGCCTTAGTTATCTGTGTTTTCTTTATTATTTTGGTTAGGCCAGGGTGTGACATGGGTGATTTATTGTGTTTCGTCTTGTCTCTGGGTTTATTCGAATTATGGGGTTGTGTTCAGTGTAGTTGTCTATGTAAGTCTATGGTTGCCTAGAGTGGTTCTCAATCAGAGGCAGGTGTTTATCATTGTCTCTGATTGGGAACCATATTTAGGCAGCCATATTCTCTGGATATTTTGTGGGTGGTTGTTCCTGTCTCTGTGTTTTGCACCAGTTAGGACTGTTTCGGTTTTTTCCACCTTTTCTTATTTTGTATAGTGTTCACGTTTTCATCTTTCATTAAAGATGTTTATAAATAACCACGCTGTATTTTGGTCCTCCTCTCCTTCCCAGGAAGAAAACTGTTACAATGTAGTGGGTCCTAAAACAACAATGTTCTGGGCTGTGTGTGATTAAAGCACCCCACCCAGTACAGTATGTTATGGGAACACAGGAAATCCCCTGGATTATGTAACTGGCCTGTTATAATGGTTTCTGTCAGCCTCTGAGGCAGAATCAAATCTATTGATCATACCTGGGCTCTATTGTCCAACCTCTAATGTGTGTAGAATAAAAGCACAGTTGTGAAAAAGCTTTCTGCTTTTTGGAGCTCTCCTGTTGATGAACAGCTGCCGTGTGGCGTATGTGTTCGAAACAGTGGAGTTAGCAGCCAGCTAGCTGCCCAATTAAGGCTGAGGAGAGCTTCACGAGCTTCACGTGCCGACACTACACTACACTGACATGTGCAAGTGCACACCAGGAGAGAAAGATGTAGACCTGGACAATCTGGCTGCTGCTGTCTCTTCTTTGTGAATAGAACTGTGACGACAGCGGCAGGTTGATCATGACGTGCAAACGTGCCTTTAATTAGTTAAGGTTATTGTAGAATTCTGGGATCATGGGAGCCAATCACAACAGCTTCATGACTCAACAAGAAGGGTATATTATGAATGAAAATATGACTCAGTTTGTTTGTACAGTATTGCATTTGTAAAACACCTTGGATTTATTCTATCCAACACCATGTCTTTGTGCTGTGTATATGTGCATGTATCTTTGCAAGTGCATGTGTGTGTGACGTGTGCCTGTGTGTGTAAGTGTTAAGAAATACAGCATGTCTCCGACAAACCGACACAGCTGCGCTCATGGCTATTCCCACAATGTGCCGTTCCAATCCTCTGACCGGCGCTCTGGTGCACAGCTCACCCCACAGAATATTAACATTGTCTTATTATCAAGGAACTGCAGCACCAGACACCTCCCCTCCCTGTGGAAAGGGGGATTATGGATGCTCAAACCAGCCAGGGGTAGGAACTAAAGAGGGAGAGAGACTGGTGGTGGTGATGATGGTGGTGATACACTGCACAGTCCAGCTATTCCCAATTCATTCCACTCAATAGAGGCTGATGTGTATCTGCCACAGGCTGACCTCCTGTGGCTGCAGAGCCAGGGAGAGGAGAAAGACAATAGGTTTTTAATTATCTCAGTGGAAACCAGCCTTGAACGTTGGGTTTTCTCTCTTGCTGTTTGGAGAAACGTGTATTGTATTCCGAATGGTTCTCTTTCAGCCGACACGTACATCGATGATGCACATCAAAGACACAAGGCAAATGACACTGGCTGTCTTGATAGAAGTTTGGCAGTAACATTTTCTCAGCTAAAGTACTCTCTAAATAATCAGTTGCAATGTTCAGCAAGTGTGAAATTCAAGTCTGTCTCTACAGGCTGCTGCTGCCAGAGTACAAAAGATCATGAAATCCTGCATCTCCAGATCTAACCAATAAGATTTCAAATAAACATGACACATAAAGAGCTCTCAGCTCATCTCCAGCAGAGCAACTGAACAAGTCAGTGAGTCAGAAAGTCACCTCAATGAACCAAATTTCAGAATATATAATAGACAGGTTCACCTAAGGATTGCACTGACTATGATGCATCTGCAACCAAATATAAACCAGAATTTGAATGCTTTTTGACATGATGACGCACATACATGGATAGTGTGGTATCCAAAACATGGCCTCAATTTAAACAAAGTAGAGGTTTGTGTATTTGAAGTGATGTTCTGCAGTCTGCACAGTGTACTTCATACAGTATGTTCTAACCACACCACACGCTGCCTTGGTGAAGCAGTCTGCAAGTAGCTCCCTACACAGACACCACTACTCCTAATGCAGGAGACCAGATGGGATGAGCCACTCTCTAGTCACAGTAAAAGTCCAAGTTGTTCAGTCTCATCCCTTTAGCAGTGAGATTCCCCAACCCTCTGACCGTCCCCACCCTCGGGGCAGCTGGCTGAGGTCTTCGTGTTCCCTAGCCTTCAGCCATGCTCTCTGTCCTCACCTCCACTCGCAGGCCAGCACGCCATGCCGCCCTGCTTCCACTCTCTGCCGCCTGCCCAATCAAAGCGACAGGATTAAAAGCTGCCTCCTGTCCTTTCTCTTCAAGCCTCTTATTTATTTATATCCACAGAGGGAATGCAGCAAATTAAATGTCACTTTGAACTGACTTCAGAGGGCGGTTTTCAAAGTGATCTTCGTTATGCCACAGCCCCATGATTAGATCCTATATCAATCTGAGAATGAGAGCTGAGTCCATTAGACTGAGCTGTTCTCTGTGACTCTTCACTGCTGAAGGGTTAGCTACAGCGCATCTCCTCATTTGAGGAAATTGATAAAAGATTTTGATTTAATGCAGTTATAGTTTTGAAATCCCATTAAATGATCAGATGATGTCATCCATATGAAACGTCTATGTACATTGTCCATATTTGCATTGTGTAATCATAACGGGACTGGTATTTGCAAATGTGGCATTTTCCTTTGTCTATAAATAACTGAAAATACACAGTGCAAGTTGTTCTCAGTGATCAGACAGCATATTTGCTGTTGGATAGTACCACAGGAGTAATCTGAGGATTGGAAAAGGAACAAATAGATTTCCACCAGTCTCATAGGCCCTACAGGGATTAAAGCTGACTGTTATTTGTATTTTATTTATTTAACCCCACAGTAGATCCTCACCTTTTGATTCAGTGGCCTCGGATGTGAGAGTGCTACCCACTTGCATTGTGTATCTTCATGCCAGCCTGTGTGTGACTGAACTGAAGAGGACATGAGCAGCACGTCACCTCTCCATCACACTCTTCCCAATCCTCCTCTCTCTCTGATCTTCTTTTTTGCTCTGTCAAGTCCTACTGTGAAGCTGCAATAGTTGAAGTATACAAAACATTAAGAACACCTGCTCTTTTCATGACAGACTGACCAGGTGAATCCAGGTGAAAGCTATGATCCCTTATTGATGTAATTTGTTGAATCCTCTTCAATCAGTGTAGATGACAGGTTAAAGAAGGATTTTTAAGCCTTGAGACATGGATAGTGTATGTGTGCCATTCAGAGGGTGAATGGGAAAGACCAAAGGTTTCAGTCCCTTTTAACTGGGTATGGTAGTAGGTGCCAGGCATGCCGGTTTGTGTCAAGAACTGCAACGCTGCTGGATTTTTCACCCTAAACAGTTTCCTGTGTGTATCAAGAACGGTCCACCACCCAAACGTCATCCTGCCAACTTGACACAACTGTGGGAAGCAATGGAGTCAACATGGGCCAGCATCCCTCCTTGTAGAGTCTATGCCCTTATTAACTGAGGCTGTTCTGAGGGCACAAGTGGGAATATAAGGAAGGTGTATTTAATGTTTGATATACTCAGTGTACAACAACAAACCAGTCACCAGCCACCACCAGGACACAGCCAGTCACCAGCCATCAACAGGACACAGCCAGTCACCAGCCTTCACCAGGACACAGCCAGTCACCAGCAACCATCAGGACACAGCCAGTCACCAGAGACTGACTGAACTCAGAAACACAGCACAGCATCATAATGCATCATCACAGGACAAGATATACAGCAATTAGTCTCACTGTCAAAAGAAGCACTTCCCTTTTGTCTGGAGTTTGTTGTGCACTGCACTGCAGGCTAGAATTGACATACAAAAACAATGCTCTTGAACAATATCACAGACACTCATTGCACATTTATACTGCATGAGGATCATATTTGCATTAATTACATACAATACATAATGGACCAAGGATAGTATTAGCAGGGGCATTAGTCTAGACAGTCTTTAGTCAGGCGCATTTTGGAATGAAAGATTAGTCACAATCCTGGATAGCAATGGCTTGTGGGAGGTTGCTTGTCCTTATTCTCCAGTCTCATAGACACTCTGTAATATTCTCCTTCTAAAGCTGTGTTACATCAACTTCAATGATGCCTCCCTGAAAATAGGCATTGGATATATCCCTTTGTTTTCTACTGCTGTTGGTCCCACAGTTGGTGATGAATTGATTTATGGTTTGTGGCTTAGTCAGGGCTCCTGAACATGCTGTGCTCAAGAGAGTTTTGGCTGACTTTATTTTTGACTGATGTTCAAAAGCAATGACCTGCTGAGGTTCACTGTTCTCAGCGAGGCACTGGGTGTTATTGGCAAGTGAATTGGCACTGCCCTGCTGCTCACTAATCAAAATGGCTTTGTGTCAAAATCAAAATGACAGCTATGGTTGAGTGGTTATTACAGACAATAAATGTCATTCTAAATTAACCAAAACAACCAAAACTGAACTAAAAGTTAGACTAAGATGATGACCTGGAAACATTGAGGAGAAACCCAGACAGAGATGAGCAGATGCTCCATCATCTGAGTCTGGTGATAAGGTGACCACCGCCAGCTGGGATGAGGAGGTGGAGGAATGAGAAGTTGCCTGCCAACCAGCTGGGAAGAGGAGATGGAGGAATGAGAAGTTACCCGCCAAGCTGCTCTTCAGTCCAGCCACGCAGCGATATGCAGTGCTAGGGCATCACAGTGTACAGGAACACCCACTGAGCCCATGCTGGCCTGGAAGTAACGCTACACTGAGGATCCCAACAGAACAGAGAGAGTGGAGGGGTGGAATACCAACTAGTTCCACAGTGGTGGCGAGTATTGAACTTTACTTAGCAAAACAAACACGGTCTAGTACTTTGGTCTGTTCTGTTTCCACAGTTTCCTCTGCCAAATAGATTATTCCCAAATAACCTTTTAGAGGTTGAAGAGTTTCAGGCTGAAGTCAGGTGGATAAGAGAGCTCAACACAGATTGGTGGCACCTTAATTTGGGACGACAAACTCGTGGTTATGGATGGAGCGGAATTAGTGGAATGGTATTAGTGGAATGGTAATACATCAAACACGTGGTCTCCAGGTGTATAATGACATTCCATTTGCTCCGTTCCAGCCATTATTATGAGTCGTCCTCCCCTCAGCAACTTCCTGTGGAGCGCAATGTATGTATGGTATCACATCTGTTGGCCCCTATTGGATGTTTCTCTCACTTCAGTCTAGTTGGCAGACTCAGTCCATCCTTAGATTGCTTTTTCTTCAGTCCCACTGCCACAGTGTCTCAGATTCAGCCTGCCTTCAGTGTCTACAATGTCCTGCAGCCTGAGTACAATAGAATACACCCGTGCCATGAATAGAGAACCGTGTTTCTTAAATCCCTTCACATTGAACCAGAGGCAGAGCTGCTGCTATGCTTGAGCCCTCCACCGCTACAGCTTACAGTACCTTAGCTCAGAATGGGCATTGATGCCAGGGAGTAATCTGACAGTGTGTCTCGGGGATCTGTGAACTTCTCCTGTCACCAAGAATGACAAAATCCCTAAGATCCTATTTATGTCAGCTGGATACCTTAACAGGAGCCAGTCATTCTGTGATGACATAAAACAGAGAATACATGGTCTCTCAAAACAGCTCTGTGGATAAAGAACAGGGTTTCACAGTTTAGAATCATTATAATGAAACTAGCAGTTGGTATCAGAAGTGCAGTTGATGAAAATGCTGACATCTAGTGGTAAAGAGGTGAATAAACGATATGAACAAGATTGAATGTTCATTATTATTTGACTATTCTTAATAACACTGGCTTCAATTAAATATGTTTCACTAACGTTCATAACAAGTCAACAAATTATAGCACAAGTATACTATAGGCAGCCATGAAAATGTATGAACTATATACTCGTGAATCTACTATCACCTACACAGACTCCGACTCCTTTTTTTGGCTTTGTGCAGATGACCTTTTAATGGTCATGCTTGTCACCTCCCTTGGCAACGTGTCAACATGGTGCCTTTGCAGCTAACAAAAAGTAGGATAATGCATGAAGAAATTATGCCGAAAAAACATGAGGCCTCCAAACGTAAAAATGAGTAAGTAGCTTGTGACTTTTGTTATAAGAACAACTTTGAAAACACCTGTTATATTTCTCGGGCAACGCACAACCGCCAGCCTAAAATAATTAATGGAGCTGCATTGAAAATATGGTGGAATATTCGAAGTTCATCACTTCAGATTTTTTTTTTTAATGCATTTTCAACAATGCTAAACTTTTTTATGTTTTTATTTTTATATAACAAATCAATACATAAAGCACATGAGGGAACACAAGCATACATAGATTACAAACAATAGACAATCGAGCTAGGGGTACAATATCACAATACAATTACACAAGGACCTTAAGGGACATGCATATACTTACAATTCTAACAGCTTTTTTTTTGTTAGTAGAGCATTTAACTGTCTTAAAATACAGTTCAATTTCTTTTTGTAGGGTATGAAAATGTGGTTTTCTGTTTGTAAATTTACATTTGTGTATATGAAATTTGGCCAAAATTACATAAATTACATAAAAAATCATTCCGCTTTATTTCTATTGTATGTAAAGAATCCAAACAGTACATCTCTCCACAATAGTGTAAAATCTTCATAAATGTGTTCAATTATAAACCTACAGATGTCTTGCCATAGTTTTCTTACATGCATACAATGCCAAAAAAGATGCACAACTGTTTCTGGGTGGTCATTACAAAAGGACCAATTTGAGTTGATGTTTTCCTTAACCTTCTTCATATAGTGGTTGGCAGGATAATATTTATGAATAATTTCAAAAGAAACTTCCTTCATTTTGTTAACAAGTAGGTATGTGTGTGGCAACATCCAAACTTTTTCCCAACAGATATTATCAATTAATCCATTCCAATAAGGCATGACATAAGGTATAGATACAACATCCTGCTGAAACAAGGATCGTATCGCTCGGTTGTTGAATGGACCAAAAGAGAAACAAATTTTTCCTACTGATGAGTCAACAGGGTCAACAGAAGGTAGGCTCTGAGGGTCAGGTCTTGACATGTTCCTGAATAACAGAGCAACACCTGAGGGAATGGCATCTAAAACAATTGCAAAATCTTTAGTAGGTGTTACAGGGACCTTGTAAAGTGATAAGAATTCTTTATAACTGAGTAAAAGACCCTCTGCATTTACCAGTTGGCTCACCAATAGGATATTATTTCGGAACCAATATTCTAAAAACAGAGAGGTATTTTTATACAATATATCCCGATTATTCCATATATAATATCTGTGTGGAGAAAAATTGTGTTTATAAATTAAGGACCATGACAAGAAAACCTGCCGATGAAAAGCAGAACGTTTCACTGGAACTTTGTAAATATTATAATTGCAAAACAACATGAAGTTAAGGCCACCAAAAGTAGTGAAGACATGATGAGGAATACAATTCCAGATAGAAGTAGGTCTTCTTAGGAATTGTTTTATCCAATTGATTTTAAAAGTATTATTTAAAGTAGTAAAGTCCAGAAAATTCAGTTCACCATTCTCATGTGTTCATTACAACAGTTTTCCTAATGTAATGGGTACGGTTTCTCCAAAGAAAGTTGAAAAGCATCTGGTCTATCTCCTTGCTTATTTCACGGTCAAGATATAAAGACAGAGCACCATATGTTAGTCTAGAGATACCTTCAGCCTTGGTTATTAGGACTCTACCATTTAAAGATAAGTCCCTCTGTAGCCATTGATTTAGTTTCTTCTTGGGTTTTTTAATAAGAGGGTTACAATTTAGTAAGCCTCTAGACTTCTGATCCTTTGTAATGGTTATGCCTAAATATGTAAGTTCTTCTTTTACTGGAATACCATAATATGAAAGTGTCACACAATCTTTGACAGCCATGAGTTCACATTTCTTAATGTTAAGATATAGACCAGACGCTTTGGAAAAGGATTGTATCACATTGATCGATATGGGAATTTGGTTAGCGTCTCAGAAAAAGTGTAGTATCGTCAGCCAGCTGGCTTATAATAATTTCTTTACCAGCTATGGAAATATCTTGTACAGGACTATTATTTAAAGAATTTGCAAGAAGTTGGGTGATTAATAAAAACAGGTATGGAGAGATAGGACAACCTTGCCTAATTCCTCTCTTTAACTCAAATCTAGGTGAGGTGCCATATTTCAATTTGACAGACATGTTACCATTTGCATAGAGAGTCTTAATAGCCTTACAGAAAAAATCCCCAAAGCCAAGTCTCTCAAGGGAGTGGAAGAGAAACTGATGCTCTACTGTGTCAAATTCTTTATAAAAATCTAAAAATAATATGAAGCTATCCTCAGTTATTAGGTCTGAGTAGTCAAGTACGTCTAATACTAGTCTGACATTGTTAGAAATATGTCTGTTCCTCATGAAGCCAGACTGTGTTTCATCAATGATTGCATCCAGGACTTCTTTAATTATTTTTGCAAGTAGTGAGGCTAATATCTTATAGTCATTATTAAGAAGACAAATTGGACGCCAGTTATCGATGAGCAGCACTTCTTTTTTAGGATTAGGTATCAGTGTTATTAACCCCTGACTCATTGTAGGAGGGAGAACATTGTTTTTAATACTCTCTAA
The DNA here is from genome assembly GCF_036934945.1 of Oncorhynchus masou masou. Taxonomy (NCBI): domain Eukaryota; kingdom Metazoa; phylum Chordata; class Actinopteri; order Salmoniformes; family Salmonidae; genus Oncorhynchus; species Oncorhynchus masou. Next base: position 36,345 of record NW_027016771.1, read on the forward strand.
AAAGACTTCAAATAGGAAGGCAGCTACTTGTTCAGAAAATAATTTTTAAAATTCTGATGTAATTCCATCAACACCTGGTGATTTATTGTTCTTTATATGCTTGATAGACTCTATAACCTCTTCAACGTTAATGGGTTCATCACACTGTTTAGATTCTATATCACTGATAGAGTGAACATTATTCATTGAGTTAAAAAACATATCTGTGGATTCCTGACAGTACGTAGAGCTATTCAATTTTCTGTAAAAATTGCTGCAGTATTTAGCGATTCATTTTTGGTCATCTGTAATAACACCATCAATGTTTAACTTATGGATAGTGTTATTTTTAGAGTGAAATTTCTCAAGTCTAAAGAAATAGGATGAATTCTGTTCTCCCTCCTCAATCCATTTTTTCCTAGATCTAATAAAGGCTCCTTCTGCTTTTAATTGATATATATTATCCAGTTTATTTTGTAACTCAATTAGTTCCATCTTCTCCTCCCCCAAGAGGTCGGCTGGGGACCTCTGAGAAAGGGAACTTATCTTAATGATCACCTTTTCCTCCTCAGCTCTTCTGGTCTTAGCAATATTACTACCATATTTTCTAATATATTTGGACACCTCAAATTTAAAGAGCTCCCAGTTCACAAGCCCTTTCCCAAAAGTGTGAGAGCAGATCTTTAACCTCAAATTGAACTATATCATTATTTAATAATGAGCTATTTAGCTTCCAGTAGGATGCTCTACCAAGGTTCGTATCAGGGGTAAATATTTTGATATCAATGTACCTATGGTCTGTGAGAGGAGTAGTACAAATACTTGTAGTAACACACTCAATATAATTTTTTTTATTTTTTATTTTACCTTTATTTAACCAGGCAAGTCAGTTAAGAACACATTCTTATTTTCAATGATGACCTGGGAACAGTGGGTTAACTGCCAGTTCAGGGGCAGAACGACAGATTTTGTCAGCTCGGGGGTTTGAACTCACAACCGTCCGGTTGGCTACCACTAGGCTACCCTGCCGCCCCAATACATTTGGATATAAGCCAAACATCTATTCTGGATTGTCTGGAGCCTGTTTTGTTACTCCAAGTGAATGATCTGTCGGCCAGAAACCTCTGTCTCCGTATATCAGTAAGATCAAACTTTTCCATAAAAAGTATTAAACCCAAATTCTGATTGGTTGGCCTACCTGAGGGCCATCTATCAGTTGAATGATCTATTGTAATGTTAAAGTACCCTCCTATCAATAATAACGAATTGGGAAATTTAGATAACCAATGAAGTATATGTTTGTCTATAGATTCAAGCAACTCATCATTCTCATGTTTGCTGTTGTACCCGTAGAGGTTTACAGTAATGAGCGTAGTGTCATTGTAGCTGATCACAAGACAAATAAAGTGACCAAAGGGGTCACAGTCCGAGTGTAGAATATTACCACCAAAGGTATTTTTCATTGTAGTGACACCAGCGGAGCGTTCAGATCCATGGGAAAGCCAAATATCGTTGCCCCACTGTGACCTCCAGAAGTTGGCATCAGCCAAAATTGAATGAGACTCTTGAAAAAAGCAAAAATCTGTTCAAAATTGTTTAGCAAATAAAAATAAGGCCTTGCGCTTCACACTGTTTCGTAACCCCCTAGCATTGAGAGATAATATAGACAAAGACAAAACAACAAAGATTATATAAAGTATAAACTGTAGTAGGATGAGTCAAAGACGTAGGAGCAGTGAACGTAAAAATGATAAGGAACCGAGATCTGCACCATTTAAGTCAATTTAAAGTTAAAATAGCTTATTCCATAACCTTTGAGCTCGATGTTATCTGGCTTTGAAATTCAACTAAACTGGAAATTATGTTCAAGACCAAACCAAGGGTTCTTGTAGTAAGAGAGAGTAAAAACCCTCTTTAGTGTAATCAGGACCTATTCTGAGAAATAAAACAAATAATAATTTAAATAAAAGGGTACCTACTATTTTAAGTACATATGAAAACTGATCATAAAATAATTGAATAACAAAATGTTTACATATAAACGTTCCTAAGACCTTTTGGGAAATAAGTATTAATTACTAAATAGAACAATAACCGTGTAAAGTCAGAGCAGACCTGTATGCCCTTTAAAACAGTATCTTAGTTACTGTAGACATAAAACATAAATTCAGCTTTCAATCTTCTTCGTCAGTTTGTAAACAAAATAGTTATTCTGGTCATACAAGAACAAACTAATAAATTGAAATACCTGAGTAGTCCTGAAAAATAGTCACCTGACTCTAGTTAGGTAAACAACATAAGGAAAATGAGAATACCATGTCTGAAACCATCAACCTGTTCCTTCTGGTGAGATTTTAGGGAGGAATATGGATTTCTGAACCGTTGATGAAACCTCGTCCTCCGACGAAGTAAGCAGCCTTCCCCTCAATTCGTGCTATCTTGATCGTTGGCCAAAACGTGTTCCTTCTTTCTATGTCTTCCGGGCTGAGATGCTCGGCGAAACGCATACCATGGCTCTGAAGGAATGCGTTCTTCCTGGCAGCTTTCCAGACAGCATCCCTGTAGAATCTGGTAGTGAATAGGATGATGATACCCCTGGGTCTTGAATCGTTTTGCTGTTGCTTCTTGCCGAGGCGATACACAATGTCGGTGGTATCACCAACTTTGTTCTTCTCTGCAGGCAAAACTTGGCAGATAGCCTCCTCGCACATCTTCATTCTCCACCTCTGGCAAACCGTAGAGTCTCAGGTTCCAATTTCTTGTGTATTGTTCCAGATCAGTGAGACGTCTATGGTAGACATTGTTATTCTTTTCCACCCTTTCCACATTTTTTCAACTTTTGCCACTCTCGTTTTCACATCCTTAATTTCACCACATGCAAACTCCACAGTCTTTTTCAAGCCTTCGATACCCATGGTGTTCGCGCCTACCATTTTCTCAATGGCGTCACACCTGGAGTTGATGAGTAAAGGAGAGGGTAGCCACGATGTCAGAGTTCATGTTGGGTTTTTTGGAGGGTGGATGTTTGCACGGAGTAACCGGTAAAGAGGGGAATTCGTCATCTTCAACAGCATTCGAAAGCATGATATTATCCAAAGGCCAAGCGTAGTTATGGCAGTTGTCTATAAGCACGTTTCTCTCTTGTTGATTAGCAATAGAACGGCTAAATTCTTCCCTTCTTTTTTTGTCACGACTTTGCATGGACATGCTGAAATAAATGATCCAATTATCATTCCAGTCACAGGAAAGGTCTTATATCTTGAACAAATAAAAATAATAATGACTAAACTTTTTTTTTTCACAATCTTTCTGAAGTTTGGTTCGGAGCTCGG
>NW_027016772.1:0-182650 GCF_036934945.1 Oncorhynchus masou masou
TGTTGCCATAATTCCTAATACTGTAAACCTCTGTTACCATCAGCCATAATACTGTAACCCACGGTTACCATCAGCCCTAATACTGTAACCCACGGTTACCATCAGCCCTAATACTGTAACACACGGTCACCATCAGCCCAAATACTGTAACCCATGGTCACCATCAGCCCTAATACTGTAACCCACTGTCACCATCAGCCCTAATACTGTAACCCACGGTTACCATCAGCCCTAATACTGTAACCCTCTGTCACCATCATTCCCTAATACTGTAAACCTCTGTCACCATCAGCCCTAATACTGTAACCCACGGTTACCATCAGCCCTAATACTGTAACCCACGGTTACCATCAGCCCTAATACTGTAACCCACGGTCACCATCAGCCCTAATACTGTAACCCACGGTTACCATCAGCCCTAATACTGTAACCCACGGTCACCATCAGCCCTAATACTGTAACCCACGGTCACCATCATCCCTAATACTGTAACCCACGGTTACCATCATCCCTAATACTATAACCCTCTGTTACCATCAGCCCTAATACTGTAACCCACTGTCACCATCAGCCCTAATACTGTAACCCACTGTTACCATCAGCCCTAATACTGTAACCCACGGTTACCATCAGCCCTAATACTGTAACCCACGGTCACCATCAGCCCTAATACTGTAACCAGGGTTACCATCAGCCCTAATACTGTAACCCACTGTTAATACTGTAAATACCCCACTGTCACCATCAGCCCTACCATAGCCCTAATACTGTAACCCACGGTTCAGCCCTAATAACCATCAGCCCTAATACTGTAACCATCAGCTGTAACCTAATACTGTAAATACTGTAACCCATGGTCACCATCAGCCCTAATACTGTAACCCACGGTCACCATCAGCCCAAATACTGTAAACCTCTATTACCATCAGCCCTAATACTGTAACCCACGGTTACCATCAGCCCAATTACTGTAACCTCTATTACCATCATCCCTAATACTGTAACCCACGGTCACCATCAGCCCTAATACTGTAACCCACGGTCACCATCAGCCCTAATACTGTAACCCACGTTCACCATCAGCCCTAATACTGTAACCCACGGTCACCATCAGCCCTAATACTGTAACCCACGGTCACCATCAGCCCTAATACTGTAACCCACGGTCACCATCAGCCCTAATACTGTAACCCTGTTACCATCAGCCCTAATACTGTAACCCACGGTCACCATCAGCCCTAATACTGTAACCCTATTACCATCAGCCCTAATACTGTAACCCACTGTTACCATCAGCCCTAATACTGTAACCCACTGTCACCATCAGCCCTAATACTGTAACCCACGGTCACCATCAGCCCTAATACTGTAACCCACGGTACCATCAGCCCTAATACTGTAACCCACGGTCACCATCAGCCCTAATACTGTAACCCACGGTCACCATCAGCCCTAATACTGTAACCCACTGTAACCCACAATCACCATCAGCCCTAATACTGTAACCCACTGTCACCATCAGCCCTAATACTGTAAACCTCTGTCACCATCAGCCCTAATACTGTAACCCACCCATCAGCCCTAATACTGTAACCCACGGTCACCATCAGCCCTAATACTGTAACCCACGGTCACCATCAGCCCTAATACTGTAACCCACGGTCACCATCAGCCCTAATACTGTAACCCACTGTCACCATCAGCCCTAATACTGTAACCCACTGTCACCATCAGCCCTAATACTGCAACCCACTGTTACCATCAGCCCTAATACTGTAACCCACGGTTACCATCAGCCCTAATACTGTAACCCACGGTTACCATCAGCCCTAATACTGTAATCCACGGTCACCATCAGCCCTAATACTGTAACCCACGGTCACCATCAGCCCTAATACTGTAACCCACAATCACCATCAGCCCTAATACTGTAATCCACTGTCACCATCAGCCCTAATACTGTAACCCACTGTCACCATCAGCCCTAATACTGTAACCCACTGTCACCATCAGCCCTAATACTTAACCCACTAAACCTCTATTACCATCATCCCTAATACTGTAACCCTCTACCATCAGCCCTAATACTGTAACCTCTGTTACCATCAGCCCTAATACTGTAACCCACGGTCACCATCAGCCCTAATACTGTAACCCACGGTCACCATCAGCCCTAATACTGTAACCCACGGTCACCATCAGCCCTAATACTGTAACCCACGGTCATCATCAGCCCTAATACTGTAACCCACGGTCACCATCAGCCCTAATACTGTAACCCTCTGTTACCATCAGCCCTAATACTGTAACCCTCTGTTACCATCAGCCCTAATACTGTAACCCACGGTCACCATCAGCCCTAATACTGTAACCCACGGTTACCATCAGCCCTAATACTGTAAACCACTGTCACCATCAGCCCTAATACTGTAACCCACGGTTACCATCAGCCCTAATACTGTAACCCACGGTTACCATCAGCCCTAATACTGTAACCCACGGTTACCATCAGCCCTAATACTGTAACACACGGTTACCATCAGCCCTAATACTGTAACCCACTGTCACCATCAGCCCTAATACTGTAACCCACGGTTACCATCAGCCCTAATACTGTAACCCACGGTTACCATCAGCCCTAATACTGTAACCCACGGTTACCATCAGCCCTAATACTGTAACCCACGGTCACCATCAGCCCTAATACTGTAACCCACGGTCACCATCAGCCCTAATACTGTAACCCACGGTCACCATCAGCCCTAATACTGTAACCCACTGTCACCATCAGCCCTAATACTGTAACCCATGGTCACCATCAGCCCTAATACTGTAACCTCTATTCACCATCAGCCCTAATACTGTAACCCACGGTCACCATCAGCCCTAATACTGTAAACCTCTATTACCATCAGCCCTAATACTGTAACCCACTGTTACCATCAGCCCTAATACTGTAACCTCTGTTACCATCAGCCCTAATACTGTAACCCATGGTCACCATCAGCCCTAATACTGTAACCCACGGTCACCATCAGCCCTAATACTGTAACCCTCTGTTACCATCAGCCCTAATACTGTAACCTCTGTTACCATCAGCCCTAATACTGTAACCCTCTGTTACCATCAGCCCTAATACTGTATACCTCTGTTACCATCAGCCCTAATACTGTAACCCATGGTCACCATCAGCCCTAATACTGTAACCCACGGTCACCATCAGCCCTAATACTGTAACCCACGGTTACCATCAGCCCTAATACTGTAACCCACGGTCACCATCAGCCATAATACTGTAACCCACAGTTACCATCAGCCCTAATACTGTAACCCACGGTCACCATCAGCCCTAATACTGTAACCCACGGTCACCATCAGCCCTAATACTGTAACCCACTGTCACCATCAGCCCTAATACTGTAACCCACGGTCACCATCAGCCCTAATACTGTAAACCTCTATTACCATCAGCCCTAATACTGTAACCCACGGTCACCATCAGCCCTAATACTGTAAACCTCTATTACCATCATCCCTAATACTGTAACCCTCTGTTACCATCAGCCTTAATACTGTATACCTCTGTTACCATCAGCCCAAATACTGTAACCCATGGTCACCATCAGCCCTAATACTGTAACCCACTGTCACCATCAGCCCTAATACTGTAACCCACGGTTACCATCAGCCCTAATACTGGAACCCTCTGTTGCCATAATTCCTAATACTGTAAACCTCTGTCACCATCAGCCCTAATACTGTAACCCACGGTTACCATCAGCCCTAATACTGTAACCCACGGTTACCATCAGCCCTAATACTGTAACACACGGTCACCATCAGCCCTAATACTGTAAACCACGGTTACCATCAGCCCTAATACTGTAACCCACTGTCACCATCAGCCCTAATACTGTAACCCACGGTTACCATCAGCCCTAATACTGTAACCCACGGTCACCATCAGCCCTAATACTGTAACCCACGGTTACCATCAGCCCTAATACTGTAACCACAGTTACCATCAGCCCTAATACTGTAACCCACGGTCACCATCAGCCCTAATACTGTAAACCACGGTTACCATCAGCCCTAATACTGTAACCCACTGTCACCATCAGCCCTAATACTGTAACCCATGGTCACCCTCAGCCCTAATACTGTAAACCTCTATTACCATCAGCCCTAATACTGTAACCCACGGTCACCATCAGCCCTAATATTGTAAACCTCTATTACCATCATCCCTAATACTGTAACCCTCTGTTACCATCAGCCCTAATACTGTATACCTCTGTTACCATCAGCCCTAATACTGTAACCCATGGTCACCATCAGCCCTAATACTGTAACCCACTGTCACCATCAGCCCTAATACTGTAACCCACGGTTACCATCAGCCCTAATACTGTAACCCACTGTCACCAACAGCCCAAATACTGTAACCCACGGTTACCATCAGCCCTAATACTGTAACCCACGGTCACCATCAGCCCTAATACTTTAAACCTCTATTATCATCAGCCCTAATACTGTAACCCACGGTCACCATCAGCCCTAATATTGTAACCCATGGTCACCCTCAGCCCTAATACTGTAAACCTCTGTTACCATCAGCCCTAATACTGTAACCCACTGTTACCATCAGCCCTAATACTGTAACCCACTGTCCCATCATCAGCCCTAATACTGTAACCCACGGTTACCATCAGCCCTAATACTGTAACCCTCTGTTACCATCAGCCCTAATACTGTAACCCACTGTCACCATCAGCCCTAATACTGCAACCCACTGTTACCATCAGCCCTAATACTGTAACCCACGGTTACCATCAGCCCTAATACTGTAACCCACGGTTACCATCAGCTCTAATACTGTAATCCACGGTCACCATCAGCCCTAATACTGTAACCCACGGTCACCATCAGCCCTAATACTGTAACCCACAATCACCATCAGCCCTAATACTGTAATCCACTGTCACCATCAGCCCTAATACTGTAAACCATGGTTACCATCAGCCCTAATACTGTAACCCACGGTCACCATCAGCCCTAATATTGTAAACCTCTATTACCATCATCCCTAATACTGTAACCCTCTTACCATCAGCCCTAATACTGTATACCTCTGTTACCATCAGCCCTAATACTGTAACCCATGGTCACCATCAGCCCTAATACTGTAACCCACTGTCACCATCAGCCCTAATACTGTAACCCACGGTCACCATCAGCCCTAATACTGTAACCCACGGTCACCATCAGCCCTAATACTGTAACCCACGGTCACCATCAGCCCTAATACTGTAACCCAGCTGTTGCCATACCATCAGCCCTAATACTGTAACCCTCTGTTACCATCAGCCCTAATACTGTAACCCACGGTCACCATCAGCCCTAATACTGTAACCCACGGTCACCATCAGCCCTAATACTGTAACCCTCTGTTACCATCAGCCCTAATACTGTAAACCTCTGTTACCATCAGCCCTAATACTGTAACCCACGGTTACCATCAGCCCTAATACTGTAACCACGGTCACCATCAGCCCTAATACTGTAACCCACGGTAACCATCAGCCCTAATACTGTAACCCATGGTCACCATCAGCCCTAATACTGTAACCCACTGTCACCATCAGCCCTAATACTGTAACCCACGGTTACCATCAGCCCTAATACTGTAACCCACTGTTACCATCAGCCCTAATACTGTAACCTCCACGTCACCATCACCCCTAATACTGTAACCCACAGTTACCATCAGCCCTAATACTGTAACCCACGGTCACCATCAGCCCTAATACTGTAACCCACGGTCACCATCAGCCCTAATACTGTAACCCACGGTTACCATCAGCCCTAATACTGTAACCCACGGTCACCATCAGCCCTAATACTGTAACCCACGGTCACCATCAGCCCTAATACTGTAACCCACGGTTACCATCATCCCTAATACTGTAACCCTCTGTTACCATCAGCCCTAATACTGTAACCCACTGTCACCATCAGCCCTAATACTGTAACCCACTGTTACCATCAGCCCTAATACTGTAACCCACGGTTACCATCAGCCCTAATACTGTAACCCACGGTCACCATCAGCCCTAACATACATTTACATAACCCACCATCAGTAATACAAATTGGTGAATCACATCAGCAGCCTTTAATACTCTAAATTTTTTAAGTAACCCATCCTAGGTATTCCATCAGCCCTAATAATACTGTAACCCACGGTCAACATCAGCCCTATTACTGTAACCCACGGTCACCATCAGCCCTAATACTGTAACCCTCTGTTACCATCAGCCCTAATACTGTAACCCCGGTTACCATCAGCCCTAATACTGTAAACCTCTATTACCATCAGCCCTAATACTGTAACCCACGGTTACCATCAGCCCTAATACTGTAACCCACGGTCACCATCAGCCCTAATACTGTAACCCACGGTCACCATCAGCCCTATTACTGTAACCCAACCATCAGCCCTAATACTGTAAACCTCTATTACCATCAGCCCAAATACTGTAACCCACGGTCACCATCAGCCCTAATACTGTAAACCTCTATTACCATCAGCCCTAATACTGTAACCCACGGTCACCATCAGCCCTAATACTGTAAACCACAATCACCATCTGCCCTAATACTGTAACCCACTGTCACCATCAGCCCTAATACTGTAACCTACGTCACCATCAGCCCTAATACTGTAACCCACACCATCAGCCCTAATACTGTAACCCACGGTCACCATCAGCCCTAATACTGCAACCCACTGTTACCATCAGCCTAATACTGTAATCCACGGTCACCATCAGCCCTAATACTGCAACCCACTGTTACCATCAGCCCTAATACTGTAACCCACGGTTACCATCAGCCCTAATACTGTAACCCACGGTTACCATCAGCCCTAATACTGTAACCCACGGTCACCATCAGCCCTAATACTGTAACCCACGGTCACCATCAGCCCTAATACTGTAACCCACAATCACCATCAGCCCTAATACTGTAACCCACTGTCACCATCAGCCCTAATACTGTAACCCACGGTCACCATCAGCCCTAATACTGTAACCCACGGTCACCATCAGCCCTAATACTGTAACCCACGGTCACCATCAGCCCTAATACTGTAACCCACTCTGTTACCATCAGCCCTAATACTGTAACCCACTGTCACCATCAGCCCTAATACTGTAACCCACTGTTACCATCAGCCCTAATACTGTAACCCACGGTCACCATCAGCCCTAATACTGTAACCCACGGTTACCATCAGCTCTAATACTGTAACCCACGGTCACCATCAGCCATAATACTGTAACCCACGGTCACCATCAGCCATAATACTGTAACCCACGGTCACCATCAGCCATAATACTGTAACCTACTGTCACCATCAGCCCTAATACTGTAACCCATGGTTACCATCAGCCCTAATACTGTAACCCACGGTCACCATCAGCCCTAATACTGTAACCTCATTACCATCATCCCTAATACTGTAACCCTCTTACCATCAGCCCTAATACTGTAACCCACGTTCACCATCAGCCCTAATACTGTAACCCACGGTCACCATCAGCCCTAATACTGTAACCCACTGTCACCATCAGCCCTAATACTGTAACCCACGGTCACCATCAGCCCTAATACTGTAACCCACGGTCACCATCAGCCCTAATACTGTAACCCACGGTCACCATCAGCCCTAATACTGGTCTGTTGCCATCAGCCCTAATACTGTAACCTCTGTTACCATCAGCCCTAATACTGTAACCCACGGTTACCATCAGCCCTAATACTGTAACCCTCTGTTACCATCAGCCCTAATACTGTAACCCTCTGTCACCATCAGCCCTAATACTGTAACCCACGGTCAGCCCTAATACTGTAACCCATGGTTACCATCAGCCCTAATACTGTAACCCACGGTCACCATCAGCCCTAATACTGTAACCACGGTTACCATCAGCCCTAATACTGTAACCCACTGTCACCATCAGCCCTAATACTGTAACCCACGGTCACCATCAGCCCTAATACTGTAACCCACGGTTACCATCAGCCCTAATACTGTAACCCACGGTTACCATCAGCCCTAATACTGTAACCCACGGTCACCATCAGCCCTAATACTGTAACCCACGGTCACCATCAGCCCTAATACTGTAACCCACGGTCACCATCAGCCCTAATACTGTAACCCACTGTCACCATCAGCCCTAATACTGTAACCCATGGTCACCCTCAGCCCTAATACTGTAAACCTCTAACCATCAGCCCTAATACTGTAACCCACGGTCACCATCAGCCCTAATACTGTAACCCACGGTCACCATCAGCCCTAATACTGTAACCCACTGTTACCATCAGCCCTAATACTGTACCCTCTACCTCTGTTACCATCAGCCCTAATACTGTAACCCACGGTCACCATCAGCCCTAATACTGTAACCCACGGTCACCATCAGCCCTAATACTGTAACCCACTGTTACCATCAGCCCTAATACTGTATACCTCTGTTACCATCAGCCCTAATACTGTAACCCACTGTTACCATCAGCCCTAATACTGTAACCCACTGTTACCATCAGCCCTAATACTGTAACCCATGGTTACCATCAGCCCTAATACTGTAACCCACGGTTACCATCAGCCCTAATACTGTAACCCACGGTTACCATCAGCCCTAATACTGTAACCCACGGTCACCATCAGCCCTAATACTGTAACCCACGGTTACCATCAGCCCTAATACTGTAACCCACGGTCACCATCAGCCCTAATACTGTAACCCACGGTCACCATCAGCCCTAATACTGTAACCCACTGTCACCATCAGCCCTAATACTGTAACCCACGGTCACCATCAGCCCTAATACTGTAACCCACAGCCCTAATACTGTAAACCTCTATTACCATCAGCCCTAATACTGTAACCCACGGTCACCATCAGCCCTAATACTGTAACCCTCTATTACCATCAGCCCTAATACTGTAACCCACTGTTACCATCAGCCCTAATACTGTAACCCTCCATCAGTTACTGTACCATCAGCCCTAATACTGTAACCCACGGTCACCATCAGCCCTAATACTGTAACCCACGGTCACCATCAGCCCTAATACTGTAACCCACGGTCACCATCAGCCCTAATACTGTAATCCACTGTCACCATCAGCCCTAATACTGTAACCCACTGTCACCATCAGCCCTAATACTGTAACCCACGGTTACCATCAGCTCTAATACTGTAACCCACGGTCACCATCAGCCCTAATACTGTAACCCACGGTCACCATCAGCCCTAATACTGTAACCCACGGTCACCATCAGCCCTAATACTGTAACCCACTGTCACCATCAGCCCTAATACTGTAACCCACGGTTACCATCAGCCCTAATACTGTAACCCACGGTCACCATCAGCCCTAATACTGTAACCCACGGTTACCATCAGCCCTAATACTGTAACCACGGTTACCATCAGCCCTAATACTGTAACCCACGGTCACCATCAGCCCTAATACTGTAACCCACGGTCACCATCAGCCCTAATACTGTAACCCACTGTCACCATCAGCCCTAATACTGTAACCCACGGTCACCATCAGCCCTAATACTGTAACCCACGGTTACCATCAGCCCTAATACTGTAACCCACGGTCACCATCAGCCCTAATACTGTAACCCACTGTTACCATCAGCCCTAATACTGTAACCCACTGTTACCATCAGCCCTAATACTGTAACCCACGGTCACCATCAGCCCTAATACTGTAACCCACTGGTCACCATCAGCCCTAATACTGTAACCCACGGTCACCATCAGCCCTAATACTGTAACCCACGGTCACCATCAGCCCTAATACTGTAACCCACGGTCACCATCAGCCCTAATACTGTAACCCACGGTCACCATCAGCCCTAATACTGTAAACCTCTATTACCATCAGCCCTAATACTGTAACCCACGGTCAACATCAGCCCTAATACTGTAACCCACCCTAATACTGTAACCCTCTATCACCATCAGCCCTAATACTGTAACCCACTGTCAACATCAGCCCTAATACTGTAACCCACGGTCACCATCATCCCTAATACTGTAACCCACTGTTACCATCAGCCCTAATACTGTAACCCACTGTTACCATCAGCCCTAATACTGTAACCCACTGTCACCATCAGCCCTAATACTGTAACCCACTGTTACCATCAGCCCTAATACTGTAACCCACGGTTACCATCAGCCCTAATACTGTAACCCACGGTCACCATCAGCCCTAATACTGTAACCCACGGTCACCATCAGCCCTAATACTGTAACCCACGGTCACCATCAGCCCTAATACTGTAACCCACAATCACCATCAGCCCTAATACTGTAACCACTGTCACCATCAGCCCTAATACTGTAACCCACTGTCACCATCAGCCCTAATACTGTAACCCACGGTCACCATCAGCCCTAATACTGTAACCCACTATCACCATCAGCCCTAATACTGTAACCCACTGTCACCATCAGCCCTAATACTGTAACCCACTGTTACCATCAGCCCTAATACTGTAACCCACGGTCACCATCAGCCCTAATACTGTAACCCACGGTCACCATCAGCCCTAATACTGTAACCCACGGTCACCATCAGCCCTAATACTGTAACCCACGGTCACCATCAGCCCTAATACTGTAACCCACCCATCAGCCCTAATACTGTAACCCACTGTTACCATCAGCCCTAATACTGTAAACCCACGTTACCATCAGCCCTAATACTGTAACCCACGGTTACCATCAGCACTAATACTGTAAGCCACGGTCACCATCAGCCCTAATACTGTAACCCACGGTTACCATCAGCCCTAATACTGTATAACTCTGTCACCATCAGCCCTAATACTGTAACCCACGGTCACCATCAGCCCTAATACTGTAACCCAGGGTCACCATCAGCCCTAATAATGTAACCCACGGTTACCATCAGCCCTAATACTGTAACCCACGGTCACCATCAGCCCTAATACTGTAACCCACTGTCACCATCAGCCCTAATACTGTAACCCACTGTTACCATCAGCCCTAATACTGTAACCCACTGTTACCATCAGCCCTAATACTGTAACCCACGGTCACCATCAGCCCTAATACTGTAACCCACGGTCACCATCAGCCCTAATACTGTAACCCACTGTCACCATCAGCCCTAATACTGTAACCCACGGTCACCATCAGCCCTAATACTGTAACCCACAGTCAAAATCAGCCCTAATACTGTAACCCACGGTCACCATCAGCCCTAATACTGTAACCCACGGTCACCATCAGCCCTAATACTGTAACCCACGGTTACCATCATCCCTAATACTGTAACCCTCTGTTACCATCAGCCCTAATACTGTAACCCACTGTCACCATCAGCCCTAATACTGTAACCCACGGTTACCATCAGCCCTAATACTGTAACCCACGGTTACCATCAGCCCTAATACTGTAACCCACGGTCACCATCAGCCCTAATACTGTAACCCACGGTCACCATCAGCCCTAATACTGTAACCCACGGTCACCATCAGCCCTAATACTGTAACCCACGGTCACCATCAGCCCTAATACTGTAACCCACTGTCACCATCAGCCCTAATACTGTAAACCTCTGTTACCATCAGCCCTAATACTGTAACCCACGGTCACCATCAGCCCTAATACTGTAAACCTCTATTACCATCAGCCCTAATACTGTAACCCTCTGTTACCATCAGCCCTAATACTGTATACCTCTGTTACCATCAGCCCTAATACTGTAACCCACGGTCACCATCAGCCCTAATACTGTAACCCACGGTCACCATCAGCCCTAATACTGTAACCCACTGTCACCATCAGCCCTAATACTGTAACCTCTGTTACCATCAGCCCTAATACTGTAACCCACGGTCACCATCAGCCCTAATACTGTAACCCACTGTTACCATCAGCCCTAATACTGTAACCCTCTGTTACCATCAGCCCTAATACTGTAACCCACTGTCACCATCAGCCCTAATACTGTAACCCACTGTTACCATCAGCCCTAATACTGTAACCCACGGTCACCATCAGCCCTAATACTGTAACCCACGGTTACCATCAGCCCTAATACTGTAACCCACGGTCACCATCAGCCCTAATACTGTAACCCACGGTCACCATCAGCCCTAATACTGTAACCCACAATCACCATCAGCCCTAATACTGTAACCCACTGTCACCATCAGCCCTAATACTGTAACCCACGGTCACCATCAGCCCTAATACTGTAACCCACGGTCACCATCAGCCCTAATACTGTAAACCTCTATTACCATCAGCCCTAATACTGTAACCCACGGTTACCATCAGCCCTAATACTGTAACGTTACCATCAGCTCTAATACTGTAACCCACGGTCACCATCAGCCCTAATACTGTAACCCACGGTCACCATCAGCCCTAATACTGTAACCCACAGTCACCATCAGCCCTAATACTGTAACCCACGGTCACCATCAGCCCTAATACTGTAACCCACGGTCACCATCAGCCCTAATACTGTAACCCTCTGTTACCATCAGCCCTAATACTGTAAACCTCTGTTACCATCAGCCCTAATACTGTAACCCACGGTCACCATCAGCCCTAATACTGTAACCCACTGTCACCATCAGCCCTAATACTGTAACCCACTGTCACCATCAGCCCTAATACTGTAACCCACGGTCACCATCAGCCCTAATACTGTAACCCACGGTCACCATCAGCCCTAATACTGTAACCCACGGTCACCATCAGCCCTAATACTGTAACCCACTGTCACCATCAGCCCTAATACTGTAACCCACTGTCACCATCAGCCCTAATACTGTAACCCACGGTTACCATCAGCCCTAATACTGTAACCCACGGTTACCATCAGCCCTAATACTGTAACCCACGGTTACCATCAGCCCTAATACTGTAACCCACGGTCACCATCAGCCCTAATACTGTAACCCACGGTCACCATCAGCCCTAATACTGTAACCCACGGTCACCATCAGCCCTAATACTGTAACCCACGGTCACCATCAGCCCTAATACTGTAACCTACTGTCACCATCAGCCCTAATACTGTAACCCTCTTACCATCAGCCCTAATACTGTATCCCACGTTTACCATCAGCCCTAATACTGTAACCCTCTTACCATCAGCCCTAATACTGTAACCTACTGTCACCATCAGCCCTAATACTGTAACCCACGGTCACCATCAGCCCTAATACTGTAACCCACTGTCACCATCAGCCCTAATACTGTAACCCACTGTTACCATCAGCCCTAATACTGTAACCCACTGTTACCATCAGCCCTAATACTGTAACCTCTGTTACCATCAGCCCTAATACTGTAACCCACGGTCACCATCAGCCCTAATACTGTAACCCACTGTCACCATCAGCCCTAATACTGTAACCCACGGTCACCATCAGCCCTAATACTGTAACCCACGTCACCATCAGCCCTAATACTGTAACCCACGGTCACCATCAGCCCTAATACTGTAACCCACGGTCACCATCAGCCCTAATACTGTAACCCACGGTTACCATCAGCCCTAATACTGTAACCCACTGTTACCATCAGCCCTAATACTGTAACCCACTACCATCAGCCCTAATACTGTAACCCACGGTTACCATCAGCCCTAATACTGTAACCCACGGTCACCATCAGCCCTAATACTGTAACCCACGGTCACCATCAGCCCTAATACTAACCCACTATTACCATCAGCCCTAATACTGTAACCCACGGTCACCATCAGCCCTAATACTGTAACCCACGGTCACCATCAGCCCTAATACTGTAACCCTCTGTTACCATCAGCCCTAATACTGTAACCCACTGTCACCATCAGCCCTAATACTGTAACCCACGGTCACCATCAGCCCTAATACTGTAAACCTCTATTACCATCAGCCCTAATACTGTAACCCACTGTTACCATCAGCCCTAATACTGTAACCCACTGTTACCATCAGCCCTAATACTGTAACCCATGGTCACCATCAGCCCTAATATTGTAACCCATGGTCACCCTCAGCCCTAATACTGTAACCCTCTGTTACCATCAGCCCTAATACTGTAACCCACTGTTACCATCAGCCCTAATACTGTAACCCACGTTACCATCAGCCCTAATACTGTAACCCACTGTTACCATCAGCCCTAATACTGTAACCCACTGTCACCATCAGCCCTAATACTGTAACCCACTGTCACCATCAGCCCTAATACTGTAACCCACGGTCACCATCAGCCCTAATACTGTAACCCACAGTCAAAATCAGACCTAATACTATAACCCACGGTCACCATCAGCCCTAATACTGTAACCCACGGTCACCATCATCCCTAATACTGTAACCCACGGTCACCATCAGCCCTAATACATCACCATCAGCCCTAATACTGTAACCCACTGTCACCATCAGCCCTAATACTGTAACCCACTGTTACCATCAGCCCTAATACTAACCCACGGTTACCATCAGCCCTAATACTGTAACCCACGGTCACCATCAGCCCTAATACTGTAACCCACTGTTACCATCAGCCCTAATACTGTAACCCACGGTCACCATCAGCCCTAATACTGTAACCCACGGTCACCATCAGCCCTAATACTGTAACCCACGGTCACCATCAGCCCTAATACTGTAACCCACAAATACTGGTCACCATCAGCCCTAATACTGTAACCCACTTACCATAGTAACCCACTGCATCTAATACTGTAACCCACGGTCACCATCAGCCCTAATACTGTAACCCATCCATCAGCCCTAATACTGTAAGAATACTGGGGTCACATCAAATACCCTATTCAGCCCTAATACTGTAACCCACGTTACCATCAGCCCTAATACTGTAACCCACGGTCACCATCAGCCCTAATACTGTAACCCACGGTTACCATCAGCCCTAATACTGTAACCCACGGTTACCATCAGCCCTAATACTGTAACCCACTGTTACCATCAGCCCTAATACTGTAACCCACGGTCACCATCAGCCCTAATACTGTAACCCACGGTCACCATCAGCCCTAATACTGTAACCCACGGTCACCATCAGCCCTAATACTGTAACCCACGGTCACCATCAGCCCTAATACTGTAACCCACGGTCACCATCAGCCCTAATACTGTAACCCACGGTTACCATCAGCCCTAATACTGTAACCCTCTGTTACCATCAGCCCTAATACTGTAACCCACTGTCACCATCAGCCCTAATACTGTAACCCACGGTACCATCAGCCCTAATACTGTAACCCACCATCAGCCCTAATACTGTAACCCACGGTCACCATCAGCCCTAATACTGTAAACCTCTATTACCATCAGCCCTAATACTGTAACCCACGGTTACCATCAGCCCTAATACTGTAACCCACGGTCACCATCAGCCCTAATACTGTAAACCATTTAGCAATACTGTCACCATCAGCCCTAATACTCAGCCCTAATACTGTAATTCCACTTCACCATCCTAATGGAACCCACTGTACACCATCATCCATCAGCCCTAATACTGTAACCCACAGGTCACCATCAGCCCTAATACTGTAACCCATGGTTACCATCAGCCCTAATACTGTAACCACGGTCACCATCAGCCCTAATACTGTAACCCACTATTACCATCAGCCCTAATACTGTAACCCACGGTTACCATCAGCCCTAATACTGTAACCTCTGGTTACCATCAGCCCTAATACTGTAACCCACGGTTACCATCAGCCCTAATACTGTAACCCACGGTCACCATCAGCCCTAATACTGTAA
Source organism: Oncorhynchus masou masou (assembly GCF_036934945.1). NCBI lineage: Eukaryota > Metazoa > Chordata > Actinopteri > Salmoniformes > Salmonidae > Oncorhynchus > Oncorhynchus masou. Next base: position 15,879 of record NW_027016772.1, read on the forward strand.
CCCACGGTCACCATCAGCCCTAATACTGTAACCCACGGTCACCATCAGCCCTAATACTGTAACCCACGTCACCATCAGCCCTAATACTGTAACCCACGGTCACCATCAGCCCTAATACTGTAACCCACTATTCACCATCAGCCCTAATACTGTAACCCACGGTCACCATCAGCCCTAATACTGTAACCCCTCTATTACCATCAGCCCTAATACTGTAACCCACGGTCACCATCAGCCCTAATACTGTAACCCACGGTCACCATCAGCCCTAATACTGTAACCCACGGTCACCATCAGCCCTAATACTTTAACCCATTGTTACCATCAGCCCTAATACTGTAACCCACTGTCACCATCAGCCCTAATACTGTAACCCACAATCACCATCAGCCCTAATACTGTAACCCACGGTTACCATCAGCCCTAATACTGTAACCCACGGTTACCATCAGCCCTAATACTGTAACCCACGGTCACCATCAGCCCTAATACTGTAACCCACGGTCACCATCAGCCCTAATACTGTAACCCACAATCACCATCAGCCCTAATACTGTAACCCACTGTCACCATCAGCCCTAATACTGTAACCTCTGTCACCATCAGCCCTAATACTGTAACCCACGTCACCATCAGCCCTAATACTGTAACCCACGGTCACCATCAGCCCTAATACTGTAACCCACGGTCACCATCAGCCCTAATACTGTAACCCACGGTTACCATCAGCCCTAATACTGTAACCCACTGTTACCATCAGCCCTAATACTGTAACCCACTGTCACCATCAGCCCTAATACTGTAACCCACTGTCACCATCAGCCCTAATACTGTAACCCACGGTCACCATCAGCCCTAATACTGTAACCCACGGTTACCATCAGCCCTAATACTGTAACCCACGGTCACCATCAGCCCTAATACTGTAACCCACGGTCACCATCAGCCCTAATACTGTAACCCACAATCACCATCAGCCCTAATACTGTAACCCACTGTCACCATCAGCCCTAATACTGTAACCCACGGTTACCATCAGCCCTAATACTGTAACCCACGGTCACCATCAGCCCTAATACTGTAACCCACGGTCACCATCAGCCCTAATACTGTAACCCACCCCTGTTACCATCAGCCCTAATACTGTAACCCACGGTCACCATCAGCCCTAATACTGTAACCCACGGTCACCATCAGCCCTAATACTGTAACCCACGGTCACCATCAGCCCTAATACTGTAACCCACGGTCACCATCAGCCCTAATACTGTAACCCACGGTCACCATCAGCCCTAATACTGTAACCCACGGTTACCATCAGCCCTAATACTGTAACCCACGTTCACCATCAGCCCTAATACTGTATCCCACGGTCACCATCAGCCATAATACTGGAACCCTCTGTTACCATCATTCCTAATACTGTAACCCACGGTCACCATCAGCCCTAATACTGTAACCCACGGTTACCATCAGCTCTAATACTGTAATCCACTGTCACCATCATCCCTAATACTGTAATCCACTGTCACCATCAGCCCTAATACTGTAACCCACTGTCACCATCAGCCCTAATACTGTAACCCACGGTCACCATCAGCCCTAATACTGTAACCCACGGTCACCATCAGCCCTAATACTGTAACCCACGGTCACCATCAGCCCTAATACTGTAACCCACGGTCACCATCAGCCCTAATACTGTAACCCACGGTCACCATCAGCCCTAATACTGTAACCCACGGTCACCATCACCCCTAATACTGTAACCCACGTTACCATCAGCCCTAATACTGTAACCCACTGTTACCATCAGCCCTAATACTGTAAACATCTGTCACCAGCAGCCCTAATACTGTAACCCATGGTCACCATCAGCCCTAATACTGTAACCCACGGTCACCATCAGCCCTAATACTGTAACCCTCTGTTACCATCAGCCCTAATACTGTAACCCTAATACTCTGTTACCATCAGCCCTAATACTGTAACCCACGGTTACCATCATCCCTAATACTGTAACCCTCTGTTACCATCAGCCCTAATACTGTAACCCACGGTCACCATCAGCCCTAATACTGTAACCCACAGTCACCATCAGACCTAATACTATAACCCACGGTCACCATCAGCCCTAATACTGTAACCCACGGTCACCATCATCCCTAATACTGTAACCCACGGTTACCATCATCCCTAATACTGTAACCCTCTGTTACCATCAGCCCTAATACTGTAACCCACTGTCACCATCAGCCCTAATACTGTAACCCACTGTTACCATCAGCCCTAATACTGTAACCCACGGTTACCATCAGCCCTAATACTGTAACCCACGGTCACCATCAGCCCTAATACTGTAACCCACGGTCACCATCAGCCCTAATACTGTAACCCACAATCACCATCAGCCCTAATACTGTAACCCACTGTCACCATCAGCCCTAATACTGTAAACCTCTGTCACCATCAGCCCTAATACTGTAACCCACGGTCACCATCAGCCCTAATACTGTAACCCACGGTCACCATCAGCCCTAATACTGTAACCCACGGTCACCATCAGCCCTAATACTGTAACCCACGGTCACCATCAGCCCTAATACTGTAACCCACGGTCACCATCAGCCCTAATACTGTAACCCACGGTCACCATCAGCCCTAATACTGTAACCCACGGTCACCATCAGCCCTAATACTGTAACCCACGGTCACCATCAGCCCTAATACTGTAACCCACGGTCACCATCAGCCCTAATACTGTAACCCACGGTCACCATCAGCCCTAATACTGTAACCCACTGTCACCATCAGCCCTAATACTGTAACCTACTGTCACCATCAGCCCTAATACTGTAACCCACGGTCACCATCAGCCCTAATACTGCAACCCAGGGTCACCATCAGCCCTAATACTGTAAACTCTGTTACCATCAGCCCTAATACTGTAACCCACGGTTACCAGCAGCCCTAATACTGTAACCCACGGTCACCATCAGCCCTAATACTGTAACCCATCCAGGTAATACTGTAACCCACGGTCACCATCAGATCAGCCCTAAATACTGCTCTAAATCAGCCCTAATACTGTAACTGTAACCACTGGTAATACTGTAACCATCAATACTGCCCTAATCACCCTAATACTGTAACCCACGGTCACCATCAGCCCTAATACTGTAACCCACTGTTACCATCAGCCCTAATACTGTAACCCACGGTCACCATCAGCCCTAATACTGTAACCCACTATTACCATCAGCCCTAATACTGTAACCCACGGTTACCATCAGCCCTAATACTGTAACCCACGTCACCATCAGCCCTAATACTGTAACCCACGGTCACCATCAGCCCTAATACTGTAACCTACGTCACCATCAGCCCTAATACTGTAACCCATGGTCACCATCAGCCCTAATACTGTAAACCTCATGTCACCATCAGCCCTAATACTGTAACCCACGGTCACCATCAGCCCTAATACTGTAAACCCACTATTCACCATCAGCCCTAATACTGTAACCCACTGTTACCATCAGCCCTAATACTGTAACCCACTGTAACCCACCATCAGCCCTAATACTGTAACCCACGGTCACCATCAGCCCTAATACTGTAACCCACGGTTACCATCAGCCCTAATACTGTAACCCACGGTCACCATCAGCCCTAATACTGTAACCCACTGTCACCATCAGCCCTAATACTGCAACCCACTGTTACCATCAGCCTAATACTGTAACCCACGGTTACCATCAGCCCTAATACTGTAACCCACGGTTACCATCAGCCCTAATACTGTAACCCACGGTCACCATCAGCCCTAATACTGTAACCCACGGTCACCATCAGCCCTAATACTGTAACCCACAATCACCATCAGCCCTAATACTGTAACCCACGGTCACCATCAGCCCTAATACTGTAACCCTCTATTACCATCAGCCCTAATACTGTAACCCACGGTCACCATCAGCCCTAATACTGTAACCCACGGTTACCATCAGCCCTAATACTGTAACCCACCCATCAGCCCTAATACTGTAACCCACGGTTACCATCAGCCCTAATACTGTAACCCACGGTCACCATCAGCCCTAATACTGTAACCCACGGTCACCATCAGCCCTAATACTGTAACCCACTGTTACCATCAGCCCTAATACTGTAACCCTGTTACCATCAGCCCTAATACTGTAACCCACGGTCACCATCAGCCCTAATACTGTAACCCACGGTCACCATCAGCCCTAATACTGTAACCCTCTATTACCATCAGCCCTAATACTGTAACCCACTGTTACCATCAGCCCTAATACTGTAACCCTATTACCATCAGCCCTAATACTGTAACCCACGGTCACCATCAGCCCTAATACTGTAACCCACGGTCACCATCAGCCCTAATACTGTAACCCACGGTCACCATCAGCCCTAATACTGTAACCCACGGTCACCATCAGCCCTAATACTGTAACCCTACCATCAGCCCTAATACTGTAACCCACTGTTACCATCAGCCCTAATACTGTAACCCACGGTCACCATCAGCCCTAATACTGTAACCCACGGTCACCATCAGCCCTAATACTGTAACCCTCTGTTACCATCAGCCCTAATACTGTAACCCACTGTTACCATCAGCCCTAATACTGTAACCCACTGTCACCATCAGCCCTAATACTGTAACCCACGGTCACCATCAGCCCTAATACTGTAACCCACGGTCACCATCAGCCCTAATACTGTAACCCACGGTTACCATCAGCCCTAATACTGTAACCCACGGTCACCATCAGCCCTAATACTGTAACCCACAATCACCATCAGCCCTAATACTGTAACCCACTGTCACCATCAGCCCTAATACTGTAAACCTCTGTCACCATCAGCCCTAATACTGTAACCCACGGTCACCATCAGCCCTAATACTGTAACCCACGGTCACCATCAGCCCTAATACTGTAACCCACGGTCACCATCAGCCCTAATACTGTAACCCACGGTCACCATCAGCCCTAATACTGTAACCCACGGTCACCATCAGCCCTAATACTGTAACCCACGGTCACCATCAGCCCTAATACTGTAACCCACGGTCACCATCAGCCCTAATACTGTAACCCACGGTCACCATCAGCCCTAATACTGTAACCCACGGTCACCATCAGCCCTAATACTGTAACCCACAATCACCATCAGCCCTAATACTGTAACCCACTGTCACCATCAGCCCTAATACTGTAAACCTCTGTCACCATCAGCCCTAATACTGTAACCCATGGTCACCATCAGCCCTAATACTGTAACCCACGGTCACCATCAGCCCTAATACTGTAAACCTCTATTACCATCAGCCCTAATACTGTAACCCACGGTTACATTCAGCCCTAATACTGTAACCCACGGTCACCATCAGCCCTAATACTGTAACCCATGGTTACCATCAGCCCTAATACTGTAACCCACGGTCACCATCAGCCCTAATTCTGTAACCCACGGTCACCATCATCCCTAATACAACCCACGTGTCACCTAATAATACTGTAACCCACGGTCACCATCAGCCCTAATACTGTAACCCACGGTCACCATCAGCCCTAATACTGTAACCCACTGTTACCATCAGCCCTAATACTGTAACCCACGGTTACCATCAGCCCTAATACTGTAAACCTAATACTGTAACCCACGGTTACCATCAGCCCTAATACTGTAACCCACGGTCACCATCAGCCCTAATACTGTAACCCACGGTCACCATCAGCCCTAATACTGTAACCCACCCTAATACTGTAACCCATGGTCACCATCAGCCCTAATACTGTAAACCTCTATCACCATCAGCCCTAATACTGTAACCCACGGTCACCATCAGCCCTAATACTGTAACCCACTATTACCATCAGCCCTAATACTGTAACCCTCTGTTACCATCAGCCCTAATACTGTAACCCACTGTCACCATCAGCCCTAATACTGTAACCCACGGTCACCATCAGCCCTAATACTGTAACCCACGGTTACCATCAGCCCTAATACTGTAACCCTCTGTTACCATCAGCCCTAATACTGTAACCCACTGTCACCATCAGCCCTAATACTGTAACCCACTGTTACCATCAGCCCTAATACTGTAACCCACGGTTACCATCAGCCCTAATACTGTAACCCACGGTTACCATCAGCCCTAATACTGTAACCCACGGTCACCATCAGCCCTAATACTGTAACCCACGGTCACCATCAGCCCTAATACTGTAACCCACAATCACCATCAGCCCTAATACTGTAACCCACGGTCACCATCAGCCCTAATACTGTAAACCTCTATTACCATCAGCCCTAATACTGTAACCCACGGTCACCATCAGCCCTAATACTGTAACCCACTATTACCATCAGCCCTAATACTGTAACCCACGGTCACCATCAGCCCTAATACTGTAACCCACGGTTACCATCAGCCCTAATACTGTAACCCACGGTCACCATCAGCCCTAATACTGTAACCCACGGTCACCATCAGCCCTAATACTGTAAACCACTGTTACCATCAGCCCTAATACTGTAACCCACTGTTACCATCAGCCCTAATACTGTAACCCATGGTCACCATCAGCCCTAATACTGTAACCCACCCACGGTCACCATCAGCCCTAATACTGTAAACCTCTACCATCATCCCTAATACTGTAACCCACTGTTACCATCAGCCCTAATACTGTAACCTCTGTTACCATCAGCCCTAATAATGTAACCCACGGTCACCATCAGCCCTAATACTGTAACCCACGGTCACCATCAGCCCTAATACTGTAACCCACGGTCACCATCAGCCCTAATACTGTAACCCACGGTCACCATCAGCCCTAATACTGTAACCCACTGTTACCATCAGCCCTAATACTGTAACCCTCTGTTACCATCAGCCCTAATACTGTAACCCACGGTCACCATCAGCCCTAATACTGTAACCCACGGTCACCATCAGCCCTAATACTGTAACCCACTATTCACCATCAGCCCTAATACTGTAACCCACTGTTACCATCAGCCCTAATACTGTAACCCACTGTCACCATCAGCCCTAATACTGTAACCCACGGTCACCATCAGCCCTAATACTGTAACCCACGGTCACCATCAGCCCTAATACTGTAACCCACGGTCACCATCAGCCCTAATACTGTAACCCACGGTCACCATCAGCCCTAATACTGTAACCCACAATCACCATCAGCCCTAATACTGTAACCCACTGTCACCATCAGCCCTAATACTGTAAACCTCTGTCACCATCAGCCCTAATACTCCCAGGTTACCATCAGCCCTAATACTGTAACCCATTACCATCAGCCCTAATACTGTAACCCACGGTTACCATCAGCCCTAATACTGTAACCCACGGTCACCATCAGCCCTAATACTGTAACCCACTGTCACCATCAGCCCTAATACTGTAATTCACCTTCACCATCAGCCCTAATACTGTAAAATCCCACTGTCACCATCAGCCCTAATACTAATACTGTAACCCATGGTTACCATCAGCCCTAATACTGTAACCCACGGTCACCATCAGCCCTAATACTGTAAACCTCATTACCATCAGCCCTAATACTGTAACCCACGGTCACCATCAGCCCTAATACTGTAACCTCTATTACCATCAGCCCTAATACTGTAACCCACGGTCACCATCAGCCCTAATACTGTAACCCACGGTCACCATCAGCCCTAATACTGTAACCCACGGTCACCATCAGCCCTAATACTGTAACCCACGGTCACCATCAGCCCTAATACTGTAACCCACAATCACCATCAGCCCTAATACTGTAACCCACTGTCACCATCAGCCCTAATACTGTAACCCACTGTCACCATCAGCCCTAATACCATCATCAGCCCTAATACTGTAAACCTCTGTCACCATCAGCCCTAATACTGTAACCCACGGTCACCATCAGCCCTAATACTGTAACCCACGGTCACCATCAGCCCTAATACTGTACCCACGGTTACCATCAGCCCTAATACTGTAACCCACGTCACCATCAGCCCTAATACTGTAACCACGCTCTTATCCATGTAACAAATTGGTCACCATCAGCCCTAATACTGTAACCCACTTTACCATCAGCCCTAATAACCCACTGTAACCCATCCTAGGTATCACCATCAGCCCTAATACTGTAACCCACGGTCACCATCAGCCCTAATACTGTAACCCACGGTCACCATCAGCCCTAATACTGTAACCCACGGTCACCATCAGCCCTAATACTGTAACCCACGGTTACCATCAGCCCTAATACTGTAACCCATGGATACCATCAGCCCTAATACTGTAACCCACGTTCACCATCAGCCCTAATACTGTAACCCACGGTCACCATCAGCCCTAATACTGTAAACCTCTGTCACCATCAGCCCTAATACTGTAACCCATGGTCACCCTCAGCCCTAATACTGTAAACCTCTATTACCATCAGCCCTAATACTGTAACACGGTCACCATCAGCCCTAATACTGTAAACCTCTATTACCATCATCCCTAATACTGTAACCCTGTTACCATCAGCCCTAATACTGTAACCCACTGTCACCATCAGCCCTAATACTGTAACCCACGGTCACCATCAGCCCTAATACTGTAACCCACGGTTACCATCAGCCCTAATACTGTAACCCACTGTTACCATCAGCCCTAATACTGTAACCCACTGTCACCATCAGCCCTAATACTGCAACCCACTGTTACCATCAGCCTAATACTGTAACCCACGGTTACCATCAGCCCTAATACTGTAACCCACGGTTACCATCAGCCCTAATACTGTAACCCACGGTCACCATCAGCCCTAATACTGTAACCCACGGTCACCATCAGCCCTAATACTGTAACCCACAATCACCATCAGCCCTAATACTGTAACCCACTGTCACCATCAGCCCTAATACTGTAAACCTCTGTCACCATCAGCCCTAAAACTGTAACCCACGGTCACCATCAGCCCTAATACTGTAACCCACGGTCACCATCAGCCCTAATACTGTAACCCACGGTCACCATCAGCCCTAATACTGTAACCCACGGTCACCATCAGCCCTAATACTGTAACCCACGGTCACCATCAGCCCTAATACTGTAACCCACGGTCACCATCAGCCCTAATACTGTAACCCACGGTCACCATCAGCCCTAATACTGTAACCCACTATCACCATCAGCCCTAATACTGTAACCCACGGTCACCATCAGCCCTAATACTGTAACCCACGGTCACCATCAGCCCTAATACAGTAACCCTAATACTGTAATACCCCTCTGTTACCATCAGCCCTAATACTGTAACCCACGGTTACCATCAGCCCTAATACTGTAACCCACGGTCACCATCAGCCCTAATACTGTAACCTACTGTCACCATCAGCCCTAATACTGTAACCCACGGTCACCATCAGCCCTAATACTGTAACCCACAGTCAAAATCAGACCTAATACTATAACCCACGGTCACCATCAGCCCTAATACTGTAACCCACGGTCACCATCATCCCTAATACTGTAACCCACGGTTACCATCATCCCTAATACTGTAACCCACTGTTACCATCAGCCCTAATACTGTAACCCACTGTCACCATCAGCCCTAATACTGTAACCCACTGTTACCATCAGCCCTAATACTGTAACCCACGGTTACCATCAGCCCTAATACTGTAACCCACGGTCACCATCAGCCCTAATACTGTAACCCACGGTCACCATCAGCCCTAATACTGTAACCCACGGTCACCATCAGCCCTAATACTGTAACCCACAATCACCATCAGCCCTAATACTGTAACCCACTGTCACCATCAGCCCTAATACTGTAACCCACTGTCACCATCAGCCCTAATACTGTAACCCACGGTCACCATCAGCCCTAATACTGTAAACCTCTATTACCATCATCCCTAATACTGTAACCCTAATACTGTAACCACCATCAGCCCTAATACTGTAACCTCGGTTACCATCAGCCCTAATACTGTAACCCACGGTCACCATCAGCCCTAATACTGTAACCCACGGTCACCATCAGCCCTAATACTGTAACCCACGGTCACCATCAGCCATAATACTGGAACCCTCTGTTACCATCATTCCTAATACTGTAAACCTCTGTCACCATCAGCCCTAATACTGTAACCCACGGTTACCATCAGCCCTAATACTGTAACCCACGGTTACCATCAGCCCTAATACTGTAACCCACGGTCACCATCAGCCCTAATACTGTAACCCACGGTTACCATCAGCCCTAATACTGTAACCCACGGTCACCATCAGCCCTAATACTGTAACCCACGGTCACCATCAGCCCTAATACTGTAACCCACGGTCACCATCAGCCCTAATACTGTAACCCACGGTCACCATCAGCCCTAATACTGTAACCCACGGTCACCATCAGCCCTAATACTGTAACCCACGGTCACCATCAGCCCTAATACTGTAACCCACGGTTACCATCAGCCCTAATACTGTAACCCACTGTCACCATCAGCCCTAATACTGTAACCCACGGTCACCATCAGCCCTAATACTGTAACCCACTATCACCATCAGCCCTAATACTGCAACCCAGGGTCACCATCAGCCCTAATAATGTAACCCACTGTTACCATCAGCCCTAATACTGTAACCCACGGTCACCATCAGCCCTAATACTGTAACCCACGGTCACCATCAGCCCTAATACTGTAACCCACTGTCACCATCAGCCCTAATACTGTAACCCACGGTCACCATCAGCCCTAATACTGTAACCCTGTTACCATCAGCCCTAATACTGTAACCCACGGTCACCATCAGCCCTAATACTGTAACCCACGGTCACCATCAGCCCTAATACTGTAACCCACTGTTACCATCAGCCCTAATACTGTAACCCACTGTTACCATCAGCCCTAATACTGTAACCCACTGTTACCATCAGCCCTAATACTGTAACCCACGGTCACCATCAGCCCTAATACTGTAACCCACTGTCACCATCAGCCCTAATACTGTAACCCACGGTCACCATCAGCCCTAATACTGTAACCCACGTCACCATCAGCCCTAATACTGTAACCCACGGTCACCATCAGCCCTAATACTGTAACCCACGGTCACCATCAGCCCTAATACTGTAACCCACGGTTACCATCAGCCCTAATACTGTAACCCACTGTTACCATCAGCCCTAATACTGTAACCCACGGTCACCATCAGCCCTAATACTGTAACCACCATCAGCCCTAATACTGTAACCCACGGTCACCATCAGCCCTAATACTGTAACCCACGGTCACCATCAGCCCTAATACTGTAACCCACTGTCACCATCAGCCCTAATACTGTAACCCACGGTCACCATCAGCCCTAATACTGTAACCCACGGTCACCATCAGCCCTAATACTGTAACCTCTATTACCATCATCCCTAATTTACTGTAACCACCATCAGCCCTAATACTGTAACCTCTGTTACCATCAGCCCTAATACTGTAACCCACGGTCACCATCAGCCCTAATACTGTAACCCACGGTCACCATCAGCCCTAATACTGTAACCCACGGTCACCATCAGCCCTAATACTGTAACCCACGGTCACCATCAGCCCTAATACTGTAACCCACGGTCACCATCAGCCCTAATACTGTAACCCACGGTTACCATCAGCCCTAATACTGTAACCCACGGTCACCATCAGCCCTAATACTGTAACCCACTATAACCATCAGCCCTAATACTGTAACCCACGGTCACCATCAGCCCTAATACTGTAACCCACGGTCACCATCAGCCCTAATACTGTAACCCTCTATTACCATCAGCCCTAATACTGTAACCCACTGTCACCATCAGCCCTAATACTGTATACCTCTATTACCATCAGCACTAATACTGTAACCCACGGTCACCATCAGCCCTAATACTGTAACCCACTGTCACCATCAGCCCTAATACTGTAACCCACGGTCACCATCAGCCCTAATACTGTAACCCACAGTCCATCAGACCTAATACTGTAACCCACGGTCACCATCAGCCCTAATACTGTAACCCACGGTCACCATCAGCCCTAATACTGTAACCCACGGTTACCATCAGCCCTAATACTGTAACCCACTGTTACCATCAGCCCTAATACTGTAACCCACTGTCACCATCAGCCCTAATACTGTAACCCACTGTCACCATCAGCCCTAATACTGTAACCCACTGTTACCATCAGCCCTAATACTGTAACCCACGGTTACCATCACCCTAATACTGTAACCCACTGTCACCATCAGCCCTAATACTGTAACCCACTGTCACCATCAGCCCTAATACTGTAACCCACTGTTACCATCAGCCCTAATACTGTAACCCACGGTCACCATCAGCCCTAATACTGTAAACCCATCTATTACCATCATCCCTAATACTGTAACCCCTGTTACCATCAGCCCTAATACTGTAACCCACTGTCACCATCAGCCCTAATACTGTAACCCACGGTCACCATCAGCCCTAATACTGTAACCTACTACACCATCAGCCCTAATACTGTAACCCACGGTCACCATCAGCCCTAATACTGTAACCCACGGTCACCATCAGCCCTAATACTGTAACCCACGGTCACCATCAGCCCTAATACTGTAACCCACGGTCACCATCAGCCCTAATACTGTAACCCACGGTTACCATCAGCCCTAATACTGTAACCCACTGTCACCATCAGCCCTAATACTGTAATCCACTGTCACCATCAGCCCTAATACTGTAACCCACTGTCACCATCAGCCCTAATACTGTAACCCACGGTTACCATCAGCCCTAATACTGTAACCCACGGTCACCATCAGCCCTAATACTGTAACCCACTGTCACCATCAGCCCTAATACTGTAACCCACTGTCACCATCAGCCCTAATACTGTAACCCACTGTCACCATCAGCCCTAATACTGTAAACCTGTCACCATCAGCCCTAATACTGTAACCCACGGTCACCATCAGCCCTAATACTGTAACCCACGGTCACCATCAGCCCTAATACTGTAACCCTATTACCATCAGCCCTAATACTGTAACCCATCAGCCCTAATACTGTAACCCACGGTCACCATCAGCCCTAATACTGTAACCCACGGTCACCATCAGCCCTAATACTGTAACCCACTGGTCAGCCATCAGCCATCAGCTAATACTGTAACCCACTAATACCATCATCCCCTCTGTTACCATCAGCCCTAATACTGTAACCCACTGTCACCATCAGCCCTAATACTGCAACCCACTGTTACCATCAGCCCTAATACTGTAACCCACGGTTACCATCAGCCCTAATACTGTAACCCACGGTTACCATCAGCCCTAATACTGTAACCCACGGTCACCATCAGCCCTAATACTGTAACCCACGGTCACCATCAGCCCTAATACTGTAACCCACAATCACCATCAGCCCTAATACTGTAACCCACTGTCACCATCAGCCCTAATACTGTAACCCACTGTCCATCAGCCCTAATACTGTAACCCACGGTCACCATCAGCCCTAATACTGTAACCCACGGTCACCATCAGCCCTAATACTGTAACCCACGGTTACAATCAGCCCTAATACTGTAACCCACGGTCACCATCAGCCCTAATACTTTAACCCATGGTTACCATCAGCCCTAATACTGTAACCCACGGTCACCATCAGCCCTAATACTGTAACCCACGGTTACCATCAGCCCTAATACTGTAACCCTGTTACCATCAGCTCTAATACTGTAACCCACGGTCACCATCAGCCTATATACTGTAACCCACGGTCACCATCAGCCCTAATACTCTAACCCACGGTCACCATCAGCCATAATACTGTAACCCACGGTTACCATCAGCCCTAATACTGTAACCCACGGTCACCATCAGCCCTAATACTGTAACCCACGGTCACACCATCAGCCCTAATACTGTAACCCACGGTCACCATCAGCCCTAATACTGTAACCCACCCTAATACTGTAACCCACCACCATCAGCCCTAATACTGTAACCCACGGTCACCATCAGCCCTAATACTGTAACCCTATTACCATCAGCCCTAATACTGTAACCCACTGTCACCATCAGCCCTAATACTGTAACCCACTGTTACCATCAGCCCTAATACTGTAACCCACGGTCACCATCAGCCCTAATACTGTAACCCACTGTCACCATCAGCCCTAATACTGTAACCCACGGTCACCATCAGCCCTAATACTGTAACCCACAGTCAAAATCAGACCTAATACTATAACCCACGGTCACCATCAGCCCTAATACTGTAACCCACGGTCACCATCATCCCTAATACTGTAACCCACGGTTACCATCATCCCTAATACTGTAACCCTCTGTTACCATCAGCCCTAATACTGTAACCCACTGTCACCATCAGCCCTAATACTGTAACCCACTGTCACCATCAGCCCTAATACTGTAACCCACGGTTACCATCAGCCCTAATACTGTAACCCACGGTTACCATCAGCCCTAATACTGTAACCCACGGTCACCATCAGCCCTAATACTGTAACCCACGGTCACCATCAGCCCTAATACTGTAACCCACAATCACCATCAGCCCTAATACTGTAACCCACTACCATCAGCCCTAATACTGTAAACCTCTGTCACCATCAGCCCTAATACTGTAACCCACGGTCACCATCAGCCCTAATACTGTAACCCACGGTCACCATCAGCCCTAATACTGTAACCCACGGTCACCATCAGCCCTAATACTGTAACCCACAATCACCATCAGCCCTAATACTGTAACCCACTGTTACCATCAGCACTAATACTGTATACCTCTGTTACCATCAGCCCTAATACTGTAACCCATGGTCACCATCAGCCCTAATACTGTAACCCTCTGTTACCATCAGCCCTAATACTGTAACCCACGGTCACCATCAGCCCTAATACTGTAACCCACGGTCACCATCAGCCCTAATACTGTAACCCACGGTCACCATCAGCCCTAATACTGTAACCCACGGTCACCATCAGCCCTAATACTGTAACCCACGGTCACCATCAGCCCTAATACTGTAACCCTCTGTTACCATCAGCCCTAATACTGTAACCCTCTGTTACCATCAGCCCTAATACTGTAACCCACGGTCACCATCAGCCCTAATACTGTATACCTCTGTTACCATCAGCCCTAATACTGTAAACCACTGTCACCATCAGCCCTAATACTGTAACCCACGGTCACCATCAGCCCTAATACTGTAAACCTCTATTACCATCAGCCCTAATTACCATCAGCCCTAATACTGTAACCCACGGTCACCATCAGCCCTAATACTGTAACCCACGGTCACCATCAGCCCTAATACTGTAACCCACTGTCACCATCAGCCCTAATACTGTAACCCACGGTCACCATCAGCCCTAATACTGTAACCCACGGTTACCATCAGCCCTAATACTGTAACCCACTGTTACCATCAGCCCTAATACTGTAACCCACGGTCACCATCAGCCCTAATACTGTAACCCACGGTCACCATCAGCCCTAATACTGTAACCCTCTGTTACCATCAGCCCTAATACTGTAACCCACGGTCACCATCAGCCCTAATACTGTAACCCACGGTCACCATCAGCCCTAATACTGTAACCCACTGTTACCATCAGCCCTAATACTGTAACCCACGGTCACCATCAGCCCTAATACTGTAACCCACGGTCACCATCAGCCCTAATACTGTAACCCACGGTCACCATCAGCCCTAATACTGTAACCCACGGTTACCATCAGCCCTAATACTGTAACCCACGGTCACCATCAGCCCAAATACTGTAAACCTCTATTACCATCAGCCCTAATACTGTAACCCACTGTTACCATCAGCCCTAATACTGTAACCCACAGTCACCATCAGCCCTAATACTGTAACCCACGGTCACCATCAGCCCTAATACTGTAACCCACGGTCACCATCAGCCCTAATACTGTAACCCACGGTCACCATCAGCCCTAATACTGTAACCCACAATCACCATCAGCCCTAATACTGTAACCCACTGTCACCATCAGCCCTAATACTGTAACCCACTGTCACCATCAGCCCTAATACTGTAACCCACTGTCACCATCAGCCCTAATACTGTAACCCACGGTCACCATCAGCCCTAATACTGTAACCTCTATTACCATCAGCCCTAATACTGTAACCCACGGTCACCATCAGCCCTAATACTGTAACCCACGGTCACCATCAGCCCTAATACTGTAACCCACGGTCACCATCAGCCCTAATACTGTAAACCTCTGTTACCATCAGCCCTAATACTGTAACCCACGGTCACCATCAGCCCTAATACTGTAACCCACGGTCACCATCAGCCCTAATACTGTAACCCACGGTCACCATCAGCCCTAATACTGTAACCCACGGTCACCATCAGCCCTAATACTGTAACCCACGGTCACCATCAGCCCTAATACTGTAACCCACTGTTACCATCAGCCCTAATACTGTAACCCACGGTCACCATCAGCCCTAATACTGTAACCCACGGTCACCATCAGCCCTAATACTGTAACCCACGGTCACCATCAGCCCTAATACTGTAACCCACTGTCACCATCAGCCCTAATACTGTAACCCACGGTCACCATCAGCCCTAATACTGTAACCCACTGTCACCATCAGCCCTAATACTGTCACCATCAGCCCTAATACTGTAACCCACGGTCACCATCAGCCCTAATACTGTAACCTCTATTACCATCAGCCCTAATACTGTAACCCACGGTCACCATCAGCCCTAATACTGTAACCCACGGTCACCATCAGCCCTAATACTGTAACCCACGGTCACCATCAGCCCTAATACTGTAACCTCTATTACCATCAGCCCTAATACTGTAACCCACGGTCACCATCAGCCCTAATACTGTAAACCCTATCACCATCAGCCCTAATACTGTAACCCACGGTCACCATCAGCCCTAATACTGTAACCCACGGTCACCATCAGCCCTAATACTGTAACCCACGGTCACCATCAGCCCTAATACTGTAACCCACTGTCACCATCAGCCCTAATACTGTAACCCACGGTCACCATCAGCCCTAATACTGTAACCCACGGTCACCATCAGCCCTAATACTGTAACCCACAATCACCATCAGCCCTAATACTGCAACCCTCTGTTAACATCAGCCCTAATACTGTAACCCACGGTCACCATCAGCCCTAATACTGTAACCCATTACCATCAGCCCTAATACTGTAACCCACGGTCACCATCAGCCCTAATACTGTAACCCACGGTCACCATCAGCCCTAATACTGTAACCCACGGTCACCATCAGCCCTAATACTGTAACCCACTGGTCACCATCATCCCTAATACTGTAACCCTCTTACCATCAGCCCTAATACTGTAACCCACTGTTACCATCAGCCCTAATACTGTAACCCACTGTTACCATCAGCCCTAATACTGTAACCCATGGTTACCATCAGCCCTAATACTGTAACCCACGGTCACCATCAGCCCTAATACTGTAACCCACGGTCACCATCAGCCCTAATACTGTAACCCACGGTCACCATCAGCCCTAATACTGTAACCCACGGTCACCATCAGCCCTAATACTGTAACCCACGGTCACCATCAGCCCTAATACTGTAACCCACTGTTACCATCAGCCCTAATACTGTAACCCACGGTCACCATCAGCCCTAATACTGTAACCCACGGTCACCATCAGCCCTAATACTGTAAACCTCTGTCACCATCAGCCCTAATACTGTAACCCACGGTCACCATCAGCCCTAATACTGTAAACCTCTATTACCATCAGCCCTAATACTGTAACCCACGGTCACCATCAGCCCTAATACTGTAACCCACGGTCACCATCAGCCCTAATACTGTAACCCACGGTCACCATCAGCCCTAATACTGTAACCCACTGTTACCATCAGCCCTAATACTGTAACCCACGGTCACCATCAGCCCTAATACTGTAACCCACTGTCACCATCAGCCCTAATACTGTAACCCACGGTCACCATCAGCCCTAATACTGTAACCCATCACGGTCACCATCAGCCCTAATACTGTAACCCACGGTCACCATCAGCCCTAATACTGTAACCCACTGTCACCATCAGCCCTAATACTGTAACCCACGGTCACCATCAGCCCTAATACTGTAACCCACGGTCACCACCAGCCCTAATACTGTATCACACAATCACCATCAGCCCTAATACTGGAACCCTCTGTTACCATCAGCCCTAATACTGTAACCCACGGTCACCATCAGCCCTAATACTGTATACCTCTATTACCATCAGCCCTAATACTGTAAACCACGGTCACCATCATTCCTAATACTGTAACCCACGGTCACCATCAGCCCTAAAACTGCAACCCACGGTCACCATCAGCCCTAATACTGGAACCCTCTGGTAACATCAGCCCTAATACTGTATACCTCTGTTACCATCAGCCCTAATACTGTAACCCATGGTTACCATCAGCCCTAATACTGTAACCCACTGTTACCATCAGCCCTAATACTGTAACCCAATACCATCAGCCCTAATACTGTAACCCACGGTTACCATCAGCCCTAATACTGTAACCCACGGTCACCATCAGCCCTAATACTGTAACCCACGGTCACCATCAGCCCTAATACTGTAACCCACGGTCACCATCAGCCCTAATACTGTAACCCTAACATCAGCCCTAATACTGTACCACCATCAGCCCTAATACTGTAACCCACGGTCACCCATCAGCCCTAATACTGTAACCCTCTGTCACCATCAGCCCTAATACTGTAACCCACTGTCACCATCAGCCCTAATACTGTAACCCACGGTCACCATCAGCCCTAATACTGTAACCCACTGTCACCATCAGCCCTAATACTGTAACCCACGGTCACCATCAGCCCTAATACTGTAACCCACTGTCACCATCAGCCCTAATAATGTAACCCACGGTTACCATCAGCCCTAATACTGTAACCCACGGTCACCATCAGCCCTAATACTGTAACCCACGGTCACCATCAGCCCAAATACTGTAAACCTCTATTACCATCAGCCCTAATACTGTAACCCACTGTCACCATCAGCCCTAATACTGTAACCCACGGTCACCATCAGCCCTAATACTGTAACCCACGGTCACCATCAGCCCTAATACTGTAACCCACGGTCACCATCAGCCCTAATACTGTAACCCACGGTCACCATCAGCCCTAATACTGTAACCCTCTGTTACCATCAGCCCTAATACTGTAACCCACGGTCACCATCAGCCCTAATACTGTAACCCACGGTCACCATCAGCCCTAATACTGTAACCCTCTGTTACCATCAGCCCTAATACTGTAACCCACGGTCACCATCAGCCCTAATACTGTAACCCACGGTCACCATCAGCCCTAATACTGTAACCCACATCACCATCAGCCCTAATACTGTAACCCACGTTACCATCAGCCCTAATACTGTAACCCACTGTCACCATCAGCCCTAATACTGTAACCCACAGTTACCATCAGCCCTAACACTGTAACCCATGGTTACCATCAGCCCTAATACTCTAACCCACGGTCACCATCAGCCCTAATACTGTAACCCACGGTCACCATCAGCCCTAATACTGTAACCCACGGTCACCATCAGCCCTAATACTGTAACCCACGGTCACCATCAGCCCTAATACTGTAACCCACGGTCACCATCAGCCCTAATACTGTAACCCTCTGTTACCATCAGCCCTAATACTGTAACCCACTGTCACCATCAGCCCTAATACTGTAAACCTCTGTCACCATCAGCCCTAATACTGTAACCCACGGTCACCATCAGCCCTAATACTGTAAACCTCTATTACCATCAGCCCTAATACTGTAACCCACGGTCACCATCAGCCCTAATACTGTAACCCACGGTCACCATCAGCCCTAATACTGTAACCCACGGTCACCATCAGCCCTAATACTGTAACCTCTATCACCATCAGCCCTAATACTGTAACCCACGGTCACCATCAGCCCTAATACTGTAACCCACAATTACCATCAGCCCTAATACTGTAACCCACGGTCACCATCAGCCCTAATACTGTAACCCACGGTCACCATCAGCCCTAATACTGTAACCCACGGTCACCATCAGCCCTAATACTGTAACCCTCTGTTACCATCAGCCCTAATACTGTAACCCACGGTCACCATCAGCCCTAATACTGTAACCCACGGTCACCATCAGCCCTAATACTGTAACCAATCACCATCAGCCCTAATACTGGAACCCTCTGTTACCATCAGCCCTAATACTGTAACCCACGGTCACCATCAGCCCTAATACTGTAAACCTCTGTCACCATCAGCCCTAATACTGTAACCCACGGTCACCATCAGCCCTAATACTGTAACCCACGGTCACCATCAGCCCTAATACTGTAACCCACGGTCACCATCAGCCCTAATACTGTAACCCACGGTCACCATCAGCCCTAATACTGTAACCCACGGTCACCATCAGCCCTAATACTGTAACCCTCTATTACCATCAGCCCTAATACTGTAACCCACGGTCACCATCAGCCCTAATACTGTAACCCACGATCACCATCAGCCCTAATACTGTAACCCACGGTCACCATCAGCCCTAATACTGTAACCCACGGTCACCATCAGCCCTAATACTGTAACACACGGTCACCATCAGCCCTAATACTGTAACCCTCTGTTACCATCAGCCCTAATACTGTAACCCACGGTCACCATCAGCCCTAATACTGTAACCCACGGTCACCATCAGCCCTAATACTGTAACCACGGTCACCATCAGCCCTAATACTGTAACCCTCTGTTACCATCAGCCCTAATACTGTAACCCACGGTCACCATCAGCCCTAATACTGTAACCTCTATCACCATCAGCCCTAATACTGTAACCCACGGTCACCATCAGCCCTAATACTGTAACCCACGGTCACCATCAGCCCTAATACTGTAACCCACGGTCACCATCAGCCCTAATACTGTAACCCACAATCACCATCAGCCCTAATACTGTAACCCACGGTCACCATCAGCCCTAATACTGTAACCCACGGTCACCATCAGCCCTAATACTGTAACCCACGGTCACCATCAGCCCTAATACTGTAACCCACGGTCACCATCAGCCCTAATACTGTAACCCACTGGTCACCATCAGCCCTAATACTGTAACCCACCTCTGTTACCATCAGCCCTAATACTGTAACCCATATCAGCCCTAATACTGTAACCCACTGTTACCATCAGCCCTAATACTGTAACCCACGGTTACCATCAGCCCTAATACTGTAACCCACGGTCACCATCAGCCCTAATACTGTAACCCACGGTCACCATCAGCCCTAATACTGTAACCCACGGTCACCATCAGCCCTAATACTGTAACCCACGGTCACCATCAGCCCTAATACTGTAACCCTCTGTTAACATCAGCCCTAATACTGTAACCCTCTGTTACCATCAGCCCTAATACTGTAACCCACGGTCACCATCAGCCCTAATACTGTAACCCACTGTCACCATCAGCCCTAATACTGTAACCCACGGTCACCATCAGCCCTAATACTGTAACCCACGGTCACCATCAGCCCTAATACTGTAACCCACTGTCACCATCAGCCCTAATACTGTAACCCACGGTTACCATCAGCCCTAATACTGTAACCCACGGTCACCATCAGCCCTAATCTTTAACCCACGGTCACCATCAGCCCTAATACTGTAACCCACGGTCACCATCAGCCCTAATACTGTAAACCTCTATTACCATCAGCCCTAATACTGTAACCCACGGTCACCATCAGCCCTAATACTGTAACCCACGGTCACCATCAGCCCTAATACTGTAACCCACGGTCACCATCAGCCCTAATACTGTAAACCTCTATTACCATCAGCCCTAATACTGTAACCCACGGTTACCATCAGCCCTAATACTGTAACCCACCATCAGCCCTAATACTGTAACCCACGGTTACCATCAGCCCTAATACTGTAACCCACGGTCACCATCAGCCCTAATACTGTAACCCACGGTCACCATCAGCCCTAATACTGTAACCCACGGTCACCATCAGCCCTAATACTGTAAACCTCTATTACCATCAGCCCTAATACTGTAACCCACGGTCACCATCAGCCCTAATACTGTAAACCTCTATTACCATCAGCCCTAATACTGTAACCCACGGTTACCATCAGCCCTAATACTGTAACCCACGGTCACCATCAGCCCTAATACTGTAACCCACAATCACCATCAGCCCTAATACTGTAACCCACTGTCACCATCAGCCCTAATACTGTAACCCACGGTCACCATCAGCCCTAATACTGTAACCCACGGTCACCATCAGCCCTAATACTGTAACCCATCACCATCAGCCCTAATACTGTAACCCACTGTCACCATCAGCCCTAATACTGTAACCTCTGTTACCATCAGCCCTAATACTGTAACCCACGGTTACCATCAGCCCTAATACTGTAACCCACGGTCACCATCAGCCCTAATACTGTAACCCACGGTCACCATCAGCCCTAATACTGTAACCCACTGTCACCATCAGCCCTAATACTGTAACCCACGGTCACCATCAGCCCTAATACTGTAACCCACGGTCACCATCAGCCCTAATACTGTAACCCACGGTCACCATCAGCCCTAATACTAATACTGTAACCCTGGTAACCATCAGCCCTAATACTGTATACCTCTGTTACCATCAGCCCTAATACTGTAACCCACTGTTACCATCAGCCCTAATACTGTAACCCACTGTTACCATCAGCCCTAATACTGTAACCCACGGTTACCATCAGCCCTAATACTGTAACCCACGGTTACCATCAGCCCTAATACTGTAACCCACGGTCACCATCAGCCCTAATACTGTAACCCACGGTCACCATCAGCCCTAATACTGTAACCCACGGTCACCATCAGCCCTAATACTGTAACCCACTGTCACCATCAGCCCTAATACTGTAACCCACTGTTACCATCAGCCCTAATACTGTAACCCACCATCAGCCCTAATACTGTAACCCACGGTCACCATCAGCCCTAATACTGTAACCCACTGTCACCATCAGCCCTAATACTGTAACCCACGGTCACCATCAGCCCTAATACTGTAACCCACTAACCATCAGCCCTAATACTGTAACCTATTACGGTCACCATCAGCCCTAATACTGTAACCCACGGTCACCATCAGCCCTAATACTGTAACCCACTATTACCATCAGCCCTAATACTGTAACCCACGGTAATCAGCCCTAATACTGTAACCATCAGCCCTAATACTGTAACCCTCTGTCACCATCAGCCCTAATACTGTAACCCACGGTCACCATCAGCCCTAATACTGTAACCCACAGCCCTCACCATCAGCCCTAATACTGTAACCCACGGTCACCATCAGCCCTAATACTGTAACCCACGGTCACCATCAGCCCTAATACTGTAACCCACTGTCACCATCAGCCCTAATACTGTAACCCACGGTCACCATCAGCCCTAATACTGTAACCCACGGTCACCATCAGCCCTAATACTGTAACCCACGGTCACCATCAGCCCTGATACTGTAACCCACGTCACCATCAGCCCTAATACTGTAAACCACCATCAGCCCTAATACTGTAACCATCATCCCCCTAATACTGTAACCCACTGTCACCATCAGCCCTAATACTGTAACCCACGGTCACCATCAGCCCTAATACTGTAACCCACGGTCACCATCAGCCCTAATACTGTAACCCACGGTCACCATCAGCCCTAATACTGTAACCCTCTGGTAACCATCAGCCCTAATACTGTAACCTCTGTTACCATCAGCCCTAATACTGTAACCCACGGTCACCATCAGCCCTAATACTGTAACCCACTGTTACCATCAGCCCTAATACTGTAACCCACGGTCACCATCAGCCCTAATACTGTAACCCACGGTCACCATCAGCCCTAATACTGTAACCCACGGTCACCATCAGCCCTAATACTGTAACCCACGGTCAACATCAGCCCTAATACTGTAACCCACGGTCACCATCAGCCCTAATACTGTAACCCACTGTTACCATCAGCCCTAATACTGTATACCTCTGTTACCATCAGCCCTAATACTGTAACCCACCCATCAGCCCTAATACTGTAACCCACTGTCACCATCAGCCCTAATACTGTAACCCATGGTCACCATCAGCCCTAATACTGTAACCCACGGTCACCATCAGCCCTAATACTGTAAACCTCTATTACCATCAGCCCTAATACTGTAACCCACGGTCACCATCAGCCCTAATACTGTAACCCACGGTCACCATCAGCCCTAATACTGTAACCCACGGTTACCATCAGCCCTAATACTGTAACCCACGGTCACCATCAGCCCTAATACTGTAAACCTCTATTACCATCAGCCCTAATACTGTAACCCACAATTACCATCAGCCCTAATACTGTAACCCAGGGTCACCATCAGCCCTAATACTGTAACCCACGGTTACCATCAGCCCTAATACTGTAACCCACGGTCACCATCAGCCCTAATACTGTAACCCACGGTCACCATCAGCCCTAATACTGTAACCCACGGTCACCATCAGCCCTAATACTGTATACCTCTGTTACCATCAGCCCTAATACTGTAACCCACGGTTACCATCAGCCCTAATACTGTAACCCACGGTCACCATCAGCCCTAATACTGTAACCCACTGTCACCATCAGCCCTAATACTGTAACCCACTGTCACCATCAGCCCTAATACTGTAACCCACGGTCACCATCAGCCCTAATACTGTAACCCACGGTCACCATCAGCCCTAATACTGTAACCCACGGTCACCATCAGCCCTAATACTGTAACCCACTGTCACCATCAGCCCTAATACTGTAACCCACTGTTACCATCAGCCCTAATACTGTAACCCACGGTTACCATCAGCCCTAATACTGTAACCCACGGTCACCATCAGCCCTAATACTGTAACCCACGGTCACCATCAGCCCTAATACTGTAACCCACTAATACTGTCACCATCAGCCCTAATACTGTAACCCACGGTCACCATCAGCCCTAATACTGTAACCCACGGTCACCATCAGCCCTAATACTGTAACCCACGGTCACCATCAGCCCTAATACTGTAACCCACTGGTTACCATCAGCCCCTAATACTGTAACCTCTGTTACCATCAGCCCTAATACTATAACCCACGGTCACCATCAGCCCTAATACTGCAACCCACTGTTACCATCAGCCCTAATACTGTAACCCATGGTTATTATCAGCCCTAATACTGTAACCCACGGTTACCATCAGCACTAATACTGTAATCCACGGTCACCATCAGCCCTAATACTGTAACCCACGGTCACCATCAGCCCTAATACTGTAACCCACGGTCACCATCAGCCCTAATACTGTAACCCACAGTTACCATCAGCCCTAATACTGTAACCCACTGTTACCATCAGCCCTAATACTGTAACCCACGGTTACCATCAGCCCTAATACTGTAACCCACTGTCACCATCAGCCCTAATACTGTAACCCACGGTCACCATCAGCCCTAATACTGTAACCCACGGTCACCATCAGCCCTAATACTGTAACCCACGGTCACCATCAGCCCTAATACTGTAACCCACGGTCACCATCAGCCCTAATACTGTAACCCACGGTCACCATCACCTCTAATACTGTAACCCACGGTTACCATCAGCCCTAATACTGTATACCTCTGTTACCATCAGCCCTAATACTGTAACCCACGGTTACCATCAGCCCTAATACTGTAACCCACGGTCACCATCAGCCCTAATACTGTAACCCACGGTCACCATCAGCCCTAATACTGTAACCCACGGTCACCATCAGCCCTAATACTGTAACCCACGGTCACCATCAGCCCTAATACTGTAACCCACGGTCACCATCAGCCCTAATACTGTAACCCACGGTCACCATCAGCCCTAATACTGTAACCCTCTGTTACCATCAGCCCTAATACTGTAACCTCTGTTACCATCAGCCCTAATACTGTAACCCACGGTCACCATCAGCCCTAATACTGTAACCCACGGTCACCATCAGCCCTAATACTGTAACCCACGGTCACCATCAGCCCTAATACTGTAACCCACCACCATCAGCCCTAATACTGTAACCCACGGTCACCATCAGCCCTAATACTGTAACCCACGGTCACCATCAGCCCTAATACTGTAACCCACGGTCACCATCAGCCCTAATACTGTAACCCACTGGTTACATCAGCCCTAATACTGTAACCCACTGTTACCATCAGCCCTAATACTGTAACCCACGGTCACCATCAGCCCTAATACTGTAACCCTCTGTTACCATCAGCCCTAATACTGTAACCCACGGTCACCATCAGCCCTAATACTGTAACCCACCATCAGCCCTAATACTGTAACCCACGGTCACCATCAGCCCTAATACTGTAACCCACGGTCACCATCAGCCCTAATACTGTAACCCACGGTCACCATCAGCCCTAATACTGTAACCCACTGTTACCATCAGCCCTAATACTGTAACCCTCTGTTACCATCAGCCCTAATACTGTAACCCATGGTTACCATCAGCCCTAATACTGTAACCCACGTCACCATCAGCCCTAATACTGTAAACCTCTGTCACCATCAGCCCTAATACTGTAACCCACGGTCACCATCAGCCCTAATACTGTAACCTCTATTACCATCAGCCCTAATACTGGAACCCACGGTCACCATCAGCCCTAATACTGTAACCCACGGTCACCATCAGCCCTAATACTGTAACCCACTGGTCACCATCAGCCCTAATACTGTAACCCATCACCATCAGCCCTAATACTGTAACCCATTACCATCAGCCCTAATACTGTAACCCCCGGTCACAATCACCCCTAATACTGTAACCCACGGTCACCATCAGCCCTAATACTGTAACCCACGGTCACCATCAGCCCTAATACTGTAACCCTCTGTTACCATCAGCCCTAATACTGTAACCCACTGTCACCATCAGCCCTAATACTGTAACCCTACTCACCATCAGCCCTAATACTGTAACCCACCATCAGCCCTAATACTGTAACCCACGGTCACCATCAGCCCTAATACTGTAACCCTCTCCATCAGCCATCAGCCCTAATACTGTAACCCACGGTCACCATCAGCCCTAATACTGTAAACCTCTAACCATCAGCCCTAATACTGTAACCCACTGTTACCATCAGCCCTAATACTGTAACCCACGGTCACCATCAGCCCTAATACTGTAACCCACGGTCACCATCAGCCCTAATACTGTAACCCACGGTTACCATCAGCCCTAATACTGTAACCCACTAGTCACCATCAGCCCTAATACTGTAACCCACGGTCACCATCAGCCCTAATACTGTAACCCACTGTCACCATCAGCCCTAATACTGTAACCCACGGTCACCATCAGCCCTAATACTGTAACCCACGGTCACCATCAGCCCTAATACTGTAACCCACGGTCACCATCAGCCCTAATACTGTAACCCACAGTCACCATCAGCCCTAATACTGTAACCCACTGTCACCATCAGCCCTAATACTGTAACCTCTAGTTACCATCAGCCATAATACTGTAACCCACGGTTACCATAAGCCCTAATACTGTAACCCACGGTCACCATCAGCCCTAATACTGTAACCCACGGTCACCATCAGCCCTAATACTGTAACCCACGGTCACCATCAGCCCTAATACTGTAACCCACGGTCACCATCAGCCCTAATACTGTAACCCACTGTTACCATCAGCCCTAATACTGTAACCCACGGTTACCATCAGCCCTAATACTGTAACCCACTGTCACCATCAGCCCTAATACTGTAACCCACGGTCACCATCAGCCCTAATACTGTAACCCACGGTCACCATCAGCCCTAATACTGTAACCCACAGTCACCATCAGCCCTAATACTGTAAACCTCTATTACCATCAGCCCTAATACTGTAACCCATGGTTACCATCAGCCCTAATAATACTGTAACCCACCACCATCAGCCCTAATACTGTAACCCACGGTCAACATCAGCCCTAATACTATAACCCACGGTCACCATCAGCCCTAATACTGTAACCCACGGTCACCATCATCCCTAATACTGTAACCCACGGTTACCATCATCCCTAATACTGTAACCCTCTGTTACCATCAGCCCTAATACTGTAACCCACTGTCACCATCAGCCCTAATACTGTAACCCACTGTCACCATCAGCCCTAATACTGTAACCCACTGTCACCATCAGCCCTAATACTGTAACCCACGGTCACCATCAGCCCTAATACTGTAACCCACGGTTACCATCAGCCCTAATACTGTAACCCACGGTCACCATCAGCCCTAATACTGTAACCCACGGTCACCATCAGCCCTAATACTGTAACCCACGGTCACCATCAGCCCTAATACTGTAACCCACGGTCACCATCAGCCCTAATACTGTAACCCACGGTCACCATCAGCCCTAATACTGTAACCCTCTGTTACCATCAGCCCTAATACTGTAACCCACGGTCACCATCAGCCCTAATACTGTATACCTCTGTTACCATCAGCCCTAATACTGTAACCCATGGTTACCATCAGCCCTAATACTGTAACCCACGGTTACCATCAGCCCTAATACTGTAACCCACAATCACCATCAGCCCTAATACTGTAACCCACTGTCACCATCAGCCCTAATACTGTAAACCACGGTCACCATCAGCCCTAATACTGTAACCCACGGTCACCATCAGCCCTAATACTGTAACCCACGGTCACCATCAGCCCTAATACTGGAACCCTCTGTTACCATCAGCCCTAATACTGTATACCTCTGTTACCATCAGCCCTAATACTGTAACCCATGGTTACCATCAGCCCTAATACTGTAACCCACGGTCACCATCAGCCCTAATACTGTAACCCACGGTCACCATCAGCCCTAATACTGTAACCCACGGTCACCATCAGCCCTAATACTGTAACCCACGGTCACCATCAGCCCTAATACTGTAACCCACGGTCACCATCAGCCCTAATACTGTAACCCACGTTACCATCAGCCCTAATACTGTAACCCACTGTCACCATCAGCCCTAATACTGTAACCCACTGTTACCATCAGCCCTAATACTGTAACCCACTGTCACCATCAGCCCTAATACTGTAAACCTCTGTCACCATCAGCCCTAATACTGTAAACCTCTATTACCATCAGCCCTAATACTGTAACCCACGGTCACCATCAGCCCTAATACTGTAACCCACGGTCACCATCAGCCCTAATACTGTAACCCACGGTCACCATCAGCCCTAATACTGTAACCCACGGTCACCATCAGCCCTAATACTGTAACCCACTGTCACCATCAGCCCTAATACTGTAACCCACTGTCACCATCAGCCCTAATACTGTAAACCTCTGTCACCATCAGCCCTAATACTGTAACCCACGGTCACCATCAGCCCTAATACTGTAACCCACGGTCACCATCAGCCCTAATACTGTAAACCTCTATTACCATCAGCCCTAATACTGTAACCCACGGTCACCATCAGCCCTAATACTGTAACCCACGGTCACCATCAGCCCTAATACTGTAACCCACAATCACCATCAGCCCTAATACTGTAACCCACGGTTACCATCAGCCCTAATACTGTAACCCACGGTCACCATCAGCCCTAATACTGTAACCCACGGTCACCATCAGCCCTAATACTGTAACCCACGGTCACCATCAGCCCTAATACTGTAACCCACGGTCACCATCAGCCCTAATACTGTAACCCTCTGTTACCATCAGCCCTAATACTGTAACCCATGGTTACCATCAGCCCTAATACTGTAACCCACGGTCACCATCAGCCCTAATACTGTAACCCACGGTCACCATCAGCCCTAATACTGTAACCCACGGTCATCATCAGCCCTAATACTGTAACCCACGGTCACCATCAGCCCTAATACTGTAACCCTCTGTTACCATCAGCCCTAATACTGTAACCCACGGTCACCATCAGCCCTAATACTGTAACCCACGGTCACCATCAGCCCTAATACTGTAACCCACGGTCACCATCAGCCCTAATACTGTAACCCACGGTCACCATCAGCCCTAATACTGTAACCCTATTCACCATCAGCCCTAATACTGTAACCCACGGTCACCATCAGCCCTAATACTGTAACCCACGGTCACCATCAGCCCTAATACTGTAACCCACGGTCACCATCATCCCTAATACTGTAACCCACGGTCACCATCATCCCTAATACTGTAACCCTCTGTCACCATCAGCCCTAATACTGTAACCCACTGTCACCATCAGCCCTAATACTGTAACCCACTGTCACCATCAGCCCTAATACTGTAACCCACTGTCACCATCAGCCCTAATACTGTAACCCACTGTCACCATCAGCCCTAATACTGTAAACCTCTATTACCATCAGCCCTAATACTGTAACCCACGGTCACCATCAGCCCTAATACTGTAACCCACGGTCACCATCAGCCCTAATACTGTAACCCACGGTCACCATCAGCCCTAATACTGTAACCCACGGTCACCATCAGCCCTAATACTGTAACCCACGGTCACCATCAGCCCTAATACTGTAAACCTCTATTACCATCAGCCCTAATACTGTAACCCACGGTCACCATCAGCCCTAATACTGTAACCCTCTGTTACCATCAGCCCTAATACTGTAACCCACGGTCACCATCAGCCCTAATACTGTAACCCTCTGTTACCATCAGCCCTAATACTGTAACCCATGGTTAACATCAGCCCTAATACTGTAACCCACGGTCACCATCAGCCCTAATACTGTAACCCACGGTCAACATCAGCCCTAATACTGTAACCCACGGTCACCATCAGCCCTAATACTGTAACCCACGGTCACCATCAGCCCTAATACTGTAACCCTCTGTTACCATCAGCCCTAATACTGTAACCCACGGTCACCATCAGCCCTAATACTGTATACCTCTATTACCATCAGCCCTAATACTGTAACCCACGGTCACCATCAGCCCTAATACTGTAACCCACGGTCACCATCAGCCCTAATACTGTAACCCACGGTCACCATCAGCCCTAATACTGTAACCCACGGTCAACATCAGCCCTAATACTGTAACCCACAGTCACCATCAGCCCTAATACTGTATACCTATGTTACCATCAGCCCTAATACTGTAACCCATGGTTAACATCAGCCCAAATACTTTAACCCACTGTCACAATCAGCCCTAATACTGTAACCCACGGTCAACATCAGCCCTAATACTGTAACCCACGGTCACCATCAGCCCTAATACTGTAACCCACGGTCACCATCAGCCCTAATACTGTAACCCACGGTTACCATCATCCCTAATACTGTAACCCTCTGTTACCATCAGCCCTAATACTGTAACCCACTGTCACCATCAGCCCTAATACTGTAACCCACTGTTACCATCAGCCCTAATACTGTAACCCACTGTCACCATCAGCCCTAATACTGTAACCCACGGTCACCATCAGCCCTAATACTGTAACCCACGGTCACCATCAGCCCTAATACTGTAACCCACGGTCACCATCAGCCCTAATACTGTAACCCACTGTCACCATCAGCCCTAATACTGTATACCTCTGTTACCATCAGCCCTAATACTGTAACCCATGGTTACCATCAGCCCTAATACTGTAACCCACTGTCACCATCAGCCCTAATACTGTAACCCACGGTCACCATCAGCCCTAATACTGTAACCCACGGTCACCATCAGCCCTAATACTGTAACCCACGGTCACCATCAGCCCTAATACTGTAACCCACGGTTACCATCAGCCCTAATACTGTAACCCTCTGTTACCATCAGCCCTAATACTGTAACCCACTGTCACCATCAGCCCTAATACTGTAACCCACGGTCACCATCAGCCCTAATACTGTAACCCACGGTCACCATCAGCCCTAATACTGTAACCCACGGTTACCATCAGCCCTAATACTGTAACCCACTGTTACCATCAGCCCTAATACTGTAACCCACTGTCACCATCAGCCCTAATACTGTAACCCACTGTTACCATCAGCCCTAATACTGTAACCCACTGTCACCATCAGCCCTAATACTGTAAACCTCTGTCACCATCAGCCCTAATACTGTAAACCTCACCATCAGCCCTAATACTGTAACCCACGGTCACCATCAGCCCTAATACTGTAACCCACGGTCACCATCAGCCCTAATACTGTAACCCACGGTCAACATCAGCCCTAATACTGTAACCCACGGTCACCATCAGCCCTAATACTGTAACCCACGGTCACCATCAGCCCTAATACTGTAACCCTAATACTAAACCTCTGGTCACCATCAGCCCTAATACTG
This sequence comes from Oncorhynchus masou masou, assembly GCF_036934945.1. Classification (NCBI taxonomy): domain Eukaryota; kingdom Metazoa; phylum Chordata; class Actinopteri; order Salmoniformes; family Salmonidae; genus Oncorhynchus; species Oncorhynchus masou. The sequence continues at coordinate 48,484 of NW_027016772.1, forward strand.
TAACCCACGGTTACCATCAGCCCTAATACTGTAACCCACTGTCACCATCAGCCCTAATACTGTAACCCACGGTCACCATCAGCCCTAATACTGTAACCCACTGTTACCATCAGCCCTAATACTGTAACCCACGGTTACCATCAGCCCTAATACTGTAACCCACGGTCACCATCAGCCCTAATACTGTAACCCACGGTCACCATCAGCCCTAATACTGTAACCCACGGTCACCATCAGCCCTAATACTGTAACCCACGGTCACCATCAGCCCTAATACTGTAACCCTCTGTTACCATCAGCCCTAATACTGTAACCCACGGTCACCATCAGCCCTAATACTGTATACCTCTATTACCATCAGCCCTAATACTGTAACCCACGGTCACCATCAGCCCTAATACTGTAACCCAGGGATACCATACGCCCTAATACTGTAACCCACGGTCACCATCAGCCCTAATACTGTAACCCACGGTCAACATCAGCCCTAATACTGTAACCCACAGTCACCATCAGCCCTAATACTGTATACCTATGTTACCATCAGCCCTAATACTGTAACCCATGGTTAACATCAGCCCAAATACTTTAACCCACTGTCACAATCAGCCCTAATACTGTAACCCACGGTCACCATCAGCCCTAATACTGTAACCCACGGTCACCATCAGCCCTAATACTGTAACCCACGGTCACCATCATCCCTAATACTGTAACCCACGGTTACCATCATCCCTAATACTGTAACCCTCTGTTACCATCAGCCCTAATACTGTAACCCACTGTCACCATCAGCCCTAATACTGTAACCCACTGTCACCATCAGCCCTAATACTGTAACCCACTGTCACCATCAGCCCTAATACTGTAAACCCACTATCACCATCAGCCCTAATACTGTAACCCACGGTACCATCAGCCCTAATACTGTAACCCACGGTCACCATCAGCCCTAATACTGTAACCCACGGTCACCATCAGCCCTAATACTGTAACCCACGGTCACCATCAGCCCTAATACTGTAACCCACGGTCACCATCAGCCCTAATACTGTAACCCACGGTCACCATCAGCCCTAATACTGTAAACCTCTATTACCATCAGCCCAAATACTGTAACCCACGGTCACCATCAGCCCTAATACTGTAAACCTCTGTTACCATCAGCCCTAATACTGTAACCCACGGTTACCATCAGCCCTACTGTAACCCATGGTTACCATCAGCCCTAATACTGTAACCCACGGTTACCATCAGCCCTAATACTGTAACCCACAATCACCATCAGCCCTAATACTGAAACCCACTGTCACCATCAGCCCTAATACTGTAAACCACGGTCACCATCAGCCCTAATACTGTAACCCACGGTCAATATCAACCCTAATACTGTAACACACCGTCACCATCAGACCCTAATACTGGAACCCTCTGTTACCATCAGCCCTAATACTGTATACCTCTGTTACCATCAGCCCTAATACTGTAACCCATGGTTACCATCAGCCCTAATACTGTAACCCACGGTTACCATCAGCCCTAATACTGTAACCCACAATCACCATCAGCCCTAATACTGTAACCCACGGTCACCATCAGCCCTAATACTGTAACCCACGGTCACCATCAGCCCTAATACTGTAACCCACGGTCACCATCAGCCCTAATACTGTAACCCTCTGTTACCATCAGCCCTAATACTGTAACCCACTGTCACCATCAGCCCTAATACTGTAACCCACTGTTACCATCAGCCCTAATACTGTAACCCACTGTCACCATCAGCCCTAATACTGTAAACCTCTGTCACCATCAGCCCTAATACTGTAAACCTCTATTACCATCATCCCTAATACTGTAACCCACGGTTACCATCAGCCCTAATACTGTAACCCACGGTCACCATCAGCCCTAATACTGTAACCCACGGTCACCATCAGCCCTAATACTGTAACCCACGGTCACCATCAGCCCTAATACTGTAACCCACGGTCACCATCAGCCCTAATACTGTAAACCTCTATTACCATCAGCCCAAATACTGTAACCCACGGTCACCATCAACCCTAATACTGTAAACCTCTGTTACCATCAGCCCTAATACTGTAACCCACGGTCACCATCAGCCCTAATACTGTAACCCACGGTCACCATCAGCCCTAATACTGTAACCCACAATCACCATCAGCCCTAATACTGTAACCCACTGTCACCATCAGCCCTAATACTGTAAACCTCTATTACCATCATCCCTAATACTGTAACCCACGGTTACCATCAGCCCTAATACTGTAACCCACGGTCACCATCAGCCCTAATACTGTAAACCTCTATTACCATCAGCCCTAATACTGTAACCCACGGTTACCATCAGCCCTAATACTGTAACCCACGGTCACCATCAGCCCTAATACTGTAACCCACGGTCACCATCAGCCCTAATACTGTAACCCACTGTCACCATCAGCCCTAATACTGTAACCCACGGTCACCATCAGCCCTAATACTGTAACCCACGGTCACCATCAGCCCTAATACTGTAACCCACGGTCACCATCATCCCTAATACTGTAACCCACGGTTACCATCAGCCCTAATACTGTAACCCACTGTTACCATCAGCCCTAATACTGTAACCCACTGTCACCATCAGCCCTAATACTGTAACCCACGGTCAACATCAGCCCTAATACTATAACCCACGGTCACCATCAGCCCCAATACTGTAACCCACGGTCACCATCATCCCTAATACTGTAACCCACGGTTATCATCATCCCTAATACTGTAACCCTCTGTTACCATCAGCCCTAATACTGTAACCCACTGTTACCATCAGCCCTAATACTGTAACCCACGGTCACCATCAGCCCTAATACTGTAACCCACGGTCACCATCAGCCCTAATAATGTAACCCACGGTCACCATCAGCCCTAATACTGTAACCCACGGTCACCATCAGCCCTAATACTGTAACACACAATCACCATCAGCCCTAATACTGGAACCCTCTGTTACCATCAGCCCTAATACTGTAACCCACTGTCACCATCAGCCCTAATACTGTAACCCACGGTCACCATCAGCCCTAATACTGTAACCCTCTGTTACCATCAGCCCTAATACTGTAACCCTCTGTTACCATCAGCCCTAATACTGTAACCCACGGTCACCATCAGCCCTAATACTGTAACCCACGGTCACCATCAGCCCTAATACTGTAACCCACGGTTACCATCATCCCTAATACTGTAACCCTCTGTTACCATCAGCCCTAATACTGTAACCCACTGTTACCATCAGCCCTAATACTGTAACCCACGGTCACCATCAGCCCTAATACTGTAACCCACGGTCACCATCAGCCCTAATACTGTAACCCACGGTCACCATCAGCCCTAATACTGTAACACACAATCACCATCAGCCCTAATACTGGAACCCTCTGTTACCATCAGCCCTAATACTGTAACCCACTGTCACCATCAGCCCTAATACTGTAACCCACGGTCACCATCAGCCCTAATACTGTAAACCTCTATTACCATCATCCCTAATACTGTAACCCACGGTTACCATCAGCCCTAATACTGTAACCCACAGTTATCATCATCCCTAATACTGTAACCCTCTGTTCCCATCAGCCCTAATACTGTAACCCAGGGTAACCATCATCCCTAATACTGTAACCCACGGTCACCATCAGCCCTAATACTGTAACCCTCTGTTACCATCAGCCCTAATACTGTAACCCACGGTCACCATCAGCCCTAATACTGTAACCCACGGTCACCATCAGCCCTAATACTGTAACCCACAATCACCATCAGCCCTAATACTGTAACCCACTGTCACCATCAGCCCTAATACTGTAACCCACTGTCACCATCAGCCCTAATACTGTAAACCTCTATTACCATCATCCCTAATACTGTAACCCACGGACACCATCAGCCCTAATACTGTAAGCCACAGTCACCGTCAGCCCTAATACTGTAACCCACGGTCACCATCAGCCCTAATACCGTAACCCACGGTCACCATCAGCCCTAATACTGTAACCCACGGTCACCATCAGTCCTAATACTGTAACACACAATCACCATCAGCCCTAATACTGGAACCCTCTGTTACCATCAGCCCTAATACTGTAACCCACTGTCACCATCAGCCCTAATACTGTAAACCTCTGTCACCATCAGCCCTAATACTGTAACCCACGGTCACCATCAGCCCTAATACTGTAAACCTCTATTACCATCATCCCTAATACTGTAACCCACGGTCACCATCAGCCCTAATACTGTAACCCACGGTCACCATCAGCCCTAATACTGTAACCCACGGTCACCATCAGCCCTAATACTGTAAACCTCTATTACCATCAGCCCAAATACTGTAACCCACTGTCACCATCAGCCCTAATACTGTAAACCTCTATTACCATCAGCCCTAATACTGTAACCCACGGTCACCATCAGCCCTAATACTGTAACCCAGGGTTACCATCAGCCCTAATACTGTAACCCACGGTCACCATCAGGCCTAATACTGTAACCCTCTGTTACCATCTGCCCTAATACTGTAACCCACGGTCACCATCAGCCCTAATACTGTAACCCACGGTAATACTGTAACCACGGTCACCATCAGCCCTAATACTGTAACACACAATCACCATCAGCCCTAATACTGGAACCCTCTGTTACCATCAGCCCTAATACTGTAACCCACGGTCACCATCAGCCCTAATACTGTATACCTCTATTACCATCAGCCCTAATACTGTAACCCACGGTCACCATCAGCCCTAATACTGTAACCCAGGGATACCATCAGCCCTAATACTGTAACCCACGATCAACATCAGCCCTAATACTGTAACCCACAGTCACCATCCGCCCTAATACTGTCACCCTCTGTTACCATCAGCCCTAATACTGTATACCTATGTTACCATCAGCCCTAATACTGTAACCCATGGTTACCATCAGCCCTAATACTGTAACCCACGGTCACCATCAGCCCTAATACTGTAACCCACGGTCAACATCAGCCCTAATACTGTAACCCACGGTCACCATCAGCCCTAATACTGTAACCCACGGTCACCATCAGCCCTAATACTGTAAACCTCTATTACCATCAGCCCAAATACTGTAACCCACGGTCACCATCAACCCTAATACTGTAAACCTCTATTACCATCAGCCATAATACTGTAACCCACGGTCACTTTCAGCCCTAATACTGTAACCCACGGTCACCATCAGCCCTAATACTGTAACCCACAATCACCATCAGCCCTAATACTGTAACCCACTGTCACCATCAGCCCTAATACTGTAAACCTCTGTCACCATCAGCCCTAATACTGTAACCCACGGTCACCATCAGCCCTAATACTGTAAACCTCTATTACCATCATCCCTAATACTGTAACCCACGGTTACCATCAGCCCTAATACTGTAACCCAAAGTTACCATCAGCCCTAATACTGTAACCCACGGTTACCATAAGCCCTAATACTGTAACCCACGGTCACCATCAGCCCTAATACTGTAACCCACGGTCACCATCAGCCCAAATACTGTAACCCACTGTCACCATCAGCCCTAATACTGTAACCCACGGTCAACATCAGCCCTAATACTATAACCCACGGTCACCATCAGCCCTAATACTGTAACCCACGGTCACCATCATCCCTAATACTGTAACCCACGGTTATCATCATCCCTAATACTGTAACCCTCTGTTACCATCAGCCCTAATACTGTAACCCACTGTCACCATCAGCCCTAATACTGTAACCCACTGTCAACATCAGCCCTAATACTATAACCCACGGTCACCATCATCCCTAATACTGTAACCCACGGTCACCATCATCCCTAATACTGTAACCCACGGTTATCATCATCCCTAATACTGTAACCCTCTGTTCCCATCAGCCCTAATACTGTAACCCACTGTTACCATCAGCCCTAATAATGTAACCCACGGTCACCATCAGCCCTAATACTGTAACCCACGGTCACCATCAGCCCTAATAATGTAACCCACGGTCACCATCAGCACTAATACTGTAACCCACGGTCACCATCAGCCCTAATACTGTAACACACAATCACCATCAGCCCTAATACTGGAACCCTCTGTTACCATCAGCCCTAATACTGTAACCCACTGTCACCATCAGCCCTAATGCTGTAACCCACGGTCACCATCAGCCCTAATACTGTAAACCTCTATTACCATCATCCCTAACACTGGAACCCACGGTTACCATCAGCCCTAATACTGTAACCCACGGTTATCATCATCCCTAATACTGTAACCCTCTGTTCCCATCAGCCCTAATACTGTAACCCAGGGTAACCATCATCCCTAATACTGTAACCCACGGTCACCATCAGCCCTAATACTGTAACCCTCTGTTACCATCTGCCATAATACTGTAACCCACGGTCACCATCAGCCCTAATACTGTAACCCACGGTCACCATCAGCCCTAATACTCTAACACACAATCACCATCAGCCCTAATACTGGAACCCTCTGTTACCATCAGCCCTAATACTGTAACCCACTGTTACCATCAGCCCTAATACTGTAACCCACGGTCACCATCAGCCCTAATACTGTAACCCACAATCACCATCAGCCCTAATACTGTAACCCACTGTCACCATCAGCCCTAATACTGTAAACGTCTGTCACCATCAGCCCTAATACTGTAACCCACTGTCACCATCAGCCCTAATACTGTAAACCTCTGTCACCATCAGCCCTAATACTGTAACCCACGGTCACCATCAGCCCTAATACTGTAACCCACAATCACCATCAGCCCTAATACTGTAACCCTCTGTTACCATCAGCCCTAATACTGTAACCCACGGTCACCATCAGCCCTAATACTGTAACCCACGGTCACCATCAGCCCTAATACTGTAACCCACGGTCACCATCAGACCTAATACTGTAACCCACTGTCACCATCAGGTCTCTATACTGTCTATACACACCATTCTATATAACTACTGTCTATACACACCATCCAATACAACTACTGTCTACACACACAATCCTATATAACTACAGTCTATACACACCATCCTATATAACTACTGTCTATACACACCACCCTATATAACTACTGTCTATACACACCATCCTATATAACTACTGTCTATATTGTCTCTTGACTCAATGATGAAAATAATCATGGCCTCTAAACCTTCAAGCTGCATACTGGACCCTATTCCAACTAAACTACTGAAAGAGCTGCTTCCTGTGCTTGGCCCTCCTATGTTGAACATAATAAACGGCTCTCTATCCACCGGATGTGTACCAAACTCACTAAAAGTGGCAGTAATAAAGCCTCTCTTGAAAAAGCAAAACCTTGACCCAGAAAATATAAAAAACTATCGGCCTATATCGAATCTTCCATTCCTCTCAAAAATGTTAGAAACAGCTGTTGCTCAGCAACTCACTTCCTTCCTGAAGACAAACAATGTATACGAAATGCTTCAGTCTGGTTTTAGACCCCATCAGAGCACTGAGACTGCACTCGTGAAGGTGGTAAATTACCTTTCAATGGCATCAGACTGAGGCTCTGCATCTGTCCTCGTGCTCCTAGACCTTTATAACTACTGTCTATACACACCATCCTATATAACTACTGTCTATACTCTCTATACACACCATTCTATATAACTACTGTCTATACACACCATCCTATATAACTACTGTCTATACTGTCTATAAACACCATCCTATATAACTACTGTCTATACACAACATTCTATATAACTACTGTCTATATACACCATCCTATATAACTACTGTCTATACTGTCTATACACACCATCCTATATAACTACTGTCTATACACACCATTCTATATAACTACTGTCTATACACAACATTCTATATAACTACTGTCTATATACACCATCCTATATAACTACTGTCTATACTGTCTATACACAACATCCTATATAACTACGGTCTATACACACCATTCTATATAACTACTGTCTATACACACCATCCTATATAACTACTGTCTATATACACCATCCTATATAACTACTGTCTATACACACCATCCTATATAACTACTGGCTATACTGTCTATACACACCATTCTATATAACTACTGTCTATACACACCATCCTATATAACTACTGTCTATATACACCATCCTATATAACTACTGGCTATACACACCATCCTATATAACTACTGGCTATACTGTCTATACACACCATTCTATATAACTACTGTCTATATACACCATACTATATAACTACTGTCTATACACACCATCCTATATAACTACTGTCTATACACACCACCCTATATAACATCTGTCTATACTGTCTATACACACCATCCTATATAACTACTGTCTATACTGTCTATACACACCATCCTATATAACTACTGTCTATACAGACCATCCTATATAACTACAGTCTATACTGTCTATACACACCATTCTATATAACAACTGTCTATACACACCATTCTATATAACTACTGTCTATACACACCATCCTATATAACTACAGTCTATATACACCATCCTATATAACTACTGTCGAAACACACCATCCTATATAACTACTGTCTATACTGTCTATACACACCATCCTATATAACTACTGTCTATACACACCATTCCTATATAACTACTGTCTATACACACCATCATATATAACTACTGTCTATACACACCATCCTATATAACTACTGTCTATACACACCATCCTATATAACTACTGTCTATATACACCATCCTATGACTCCATCACTCTATACCAGCAGAAGTGACTCCATCCCTCTATACCAGTAGAGGGGACTCCATCCCTCTATACCAGTAGAGGTGACTCCACCCCTCTATACCAGTAGAGGGGACTCCATCCCTCTATACCAGTACAGGGGACTCCATCCCTCTAAACCAGTAGAGCGGACTCCATCCCTCTATACCAGTAGAGGGGACTCCATCCCTCTAAACCAGTCGAGGGGACTCCATCCCTCTATACCAGTAGAGGGGACTCCATCCCTCTATAACAGTAGAGGTGACTCCATCCCTCTATACCAGTAGAGGTGACTCCATCCCTCTATACCAGTAGAGGATACTCCATCCCTCTATACCAGTAGAGGTAACTCCATCCCTCTATACCAGTAGAGGGGACTCCATCACTTTATACCAGTAGAGGTGACTCTATCCCTTTATACCAGTAGAGGGGACTCCATCCCTCTATACCAGTAGAGGGGACTCCATCCCTCTATACCAGTAGAGGGGACTCCATCCCTCTATACCAGTAGAGGGGACTCCATCCCTCTATACCAGTAGAGGGGACTCCATCCCTCTATACCAGTAGAGGGGACTCCATCCCTCTATACCAGTAGAGGGGACTCCATCCCTCTATACCAGTAGAGGGGACTCCTTCCCTCTATACCAGTAGAGGGGACTCCATCCCTCTATACCAGTAGAGGGGACTCCATCCCTCTATACCAGTAGAGCTGACTCCATCCCTCTATACCAGTGACAGTAGAGGGGACTCCATCCCTCTATACCAGTAGAGGTGACTCCATCCCTCTATACCAGTAGAGGGGACTCCATCCCTCTATACCAGTGACATTAGAGGGGACTCCATCCCTTTATACCAGTAAAGGGGACTCCATCCCTCTATACCAGTGACATTAGAGGGGACTCCATCCCTCTATACCAGTAGAGGGGACTCCATCCCTCTATACCAGTAGAGGCGACTCCATCCCTCTATACCAGTAGAGGCGACTCCATCCCTCTATACCAGTAGATGTGACTCCATCCCTCTATACCAGTAGAGGTGACTCCATCCCTCTATACCAGTAGAGGGGACTCCTTCCCTCTATACCAGTAGAGGTGACTCCATCCCTCTATACCAGTAGAGGTGACTCCATCCCTCTATACCTGTAGAGGTGACTCCATCCCTCTATACCAGTAGAGGTGACTCCATCCCTCTATACCAGTAGAGGTGACTCCATCCCTCTATACCAGTAGAGGGGACTCCATCCCTCTATACCAGTAGAGGGGACTCCATCCCTCTATACCAGTAGATGTGACTCCATCCCTTTATACCAGTAGAGGGGACTCCTTCCCTCTATACCAGTAGAGGGGACTCCATCCCTCTATACCAGTAGAGGGGACTCCATGCCTCTATACCAGTAGAGGTGACTCCATCCCTCTATACCAGTAGAGGTGACTCCATCCCTCTATACCAGTAGAGGTGACTCCATCCCTCTATACCAGTAGAGGTGACTCCATCCCTCTAAACCAGTAGAGGGGACTCCATCCCTCTATACCAGTAGAGGGGACTCCATCCATCTATACCAGTAGAGGTGACTCCATCCCTCTATACCAGTAGAGCATCCCGCTATATATATCAAGACATGACATGGTAAGGAGGAGGAACAGCCTTTACATCTATAATAAAGACATGACATGGTAAGGAGGAGGAACAGCCTTTACATCTATAATAAAGACATGACATGGTAAGGAGGAGGAACAGCCTTTACATCTATAATAAAGACATGACATGGTAAGGAGGGAGGAGGAACAGCCTTTACATCAATAATAAAGACATGACATGGTAAGGAGGAGGAACAGCCTTTACGTCTATAATAAAGACATGACATGGTAAGGAGGAGGAACAGCCTTTACGTCTATAATAAAGACATTACATGGTGAGGAGGAGGAACAGCCTTTACATCTATAATAAAGACATGACATGGTAAGGAGGGAGGAGGAACAGCCTTTACATCTATAATAAAGACATGACATGGTAAGGAGGAGGAACAGCCTTTACGTCTATAATAAAGACATGACATGGTAAGGAGGAGGAACAGCCTTTAGGTCTATAACAAAGACATGACATGGTAAGGAGGAGGAACAGCCTTTACATCTATAATAAAGACATGACATGGTGAGGAGGAGGAACAGCCTTTACGTCTATAATAAAGACATGACATGGTAAGGAGGAGGAACAGCCTTTACATCTATAATAAAGACATGACATGGTAAGGAGGAGGAACAGCCTTTACATCTATAATAAAGACATGACATGGTGAGGAGGGAGGAGGAACAGCCTTTACGTCTATAATAAAGACATGACATGGTAAGGAGGAGGAACAGCCTTTACATCTATAATAAAGACATGACATGGTAAGGAGGGAGGAGGAACAGCCTTTACATCTATAATAAAGACATGACATGGTGAGGAGGAGGAACAGCCTTTACATCTATAATAAAGACATGACATGGTAAGGAGGGAGGAGGAACAGCCTTTACATCTATAATAAAGACATGACATGGTGAGGAGGAGGAACAGCCTTTACATCTATAATAAAGACATGACATGGTAAGGAGGAGGAACAGCCTTTACATCTATAATAAAGACATGACATGGTGAGGAGGAGGAACAGCCTTTACATCTATAATAAAGACATGACATGGTAAGGAGGAGGAACAGCCTTTACATCTATAATAAAGACATGACATGGTAAGGAGGAGGAACAGCCTTTACATCTATAATAAAGACATGGCATGGTGAGGAGGAGGAACAGCCTTTACGTCTATAATAAAGACATGACATGGTAAGGAGGAGGAACAGCCTTTACATCTATAATAAAGACATGACATGGTAAGGAGGAGGAGGAACAGCCTTTACATCTATAATAAAGACATGACATGGTAAGGAGGTAGGAACAGCCTTTACATCTATAATAAAGACATGACATGGTAAGGAGGAGGAACAGCCTTTATATCTATAATAAAGACATGACATGGTAAGGAGGAGGAACAGCCTTTACGTCTATAATAAAGACATGACATGGTGAGGAGGGGGAACAGCCTTTACATCTATAATAAAGACATGACATGGTAAGGAGGGAGGAACAGCCTTTACATCTATAATAAAGACATGACATGGTGAGGAGGGAGGAGGAACAGCCTTTACGTCTATAATAAAGACATGACATGGTAAGGAGGAGGAACAGCCTTTACATCTATAATAAAGACATGACATGGTAAGGAGGGAGGAGGAACAGCCTTTACATCTATAATAAAGACATGACATGGTGAGGAGGAGGAACAGCCTTTACATCTATAATAAAGACATGACATGGTAAGGAGGGAGGAGGAACAGCCTTTACATCTATAATAAAGACATGACATGGTAAGGAGGAGGAACAGCCTTTACATCTATAATAAAGACATGACATGGTAAGGAGGGAGGAGGAACAGCCTTTACATCTATAATAAAGACATGACATGGTGAGGAGGAGGAACAGCCTTTACATCTATAATAAAGACATGACATGGTAAGGAGGGAGGAGGAACAGCCTTTACATCTATAATAAAGACATGACATGGTGAGGAGGAGGAACAGCCTTTACATCTATAATAAAGACATGACATGGTAAGGAGGAGGAACAGCCTTTACATCTATAATAAAGACATGACATGGTAAGGAGGAGGAACAGCCTTTACATCTATAATAAAGACATGACATGGTGAGGAGGAGGAACAGCCTTTACGTCTATAATAAAGACATGACATGGTAAGGAGGAGGAACAGCCTTTACATCTATAATAAAGACATGACATGGTAAGGAGGAGGAGGAACAGCCTTTAAATCTATAATAAAGACATGACATGGTAAGGAGGGAGGAACAGCCTTTACATCTATAATAAAGACATGACATGGTAAGGAGGAGGAACAGCCTTTATATCTATAATAAAGACATGACATGGTAAGGAGGAGGAACAGCCTTTACGTCTATAATAAAGACATGACATGGTGAGGAGGGGGAACAGCCTTTACATCTATAATAAAGACATGACATGGTAAGGAGGGAGGAACAGCCTTTACATCTATAATAAAGACATGACATGGTGAGGAGGGAGGAGGAACAGCCTTTACATCTATAATAAAGACATGTCATGGTGAGGAGGAGGAACAGCCTTTACATCTATAATAAAGACATGACATGGTGAGGAGGGAGGAGGAACAGCCTTTACGTCTATAATAAAGACATGACATGGTAAGGAGGAGGAACAGCCTTTACATCTATAATAAAGACATGACATGGTAAGGAGGGAGGAGGAACAGCCTTTACGTCTATAATAAAGACATGACATGGTGAGGAGGAGGAACAGCCTTTACATCTATAATAAAGACATGACATGGTAAGGAGGAGGAACAGCCTTTACATCTATAATAAAGACATGACATGGTGAGGAGGAGGAACAGCCTTTACATCTATAATAAAGACATGACATGGTAAGGAGGGAGGAGGAACAGCCTTTACATCTATAATAAAGACATGACATGGTGAGGAGGAGGAACAGCCTTTACATCTATAATAAAGACATGACATGGTAAGGAGGAGGAACAGCCTTTACATCTATAATAAAGACATGACATGGTGAGGAGGAGGAACAGCCTTTACATCTATAATAAAAACATGACATGGTAAGGAGGAGGAACAGCCTTTACATCTATAATAAAGACATGACATGGTAAGGAGGAGGAACAGCCTTTACATCTATAATAAAGACATGACATGGTGAGGAGGAGGAACAGCCTTTACGTCTATAATAAAGACATGACATGGTAAGGAGGAGGAACAGCCTTTACATCTATAATAAAGACATGACATGGTAAGGAGGAGGAGGAACAGCCTTTACATCTATAATAAAGACATGACATGGTAAGGAGGGAGGAACAGCCTTTACATCTATAATAAAGACATGACATGGTAAGGAGGAGGAACAGCCTTTACATCTATAATAAAGACATGACATGGTAAGGAGGAGGAACAGCCTTTACGTCTATAATAAAGACATGACATGGTAAGGAGGAGGAACAGCCTTTACGTCTATAATAAAGACATGACATGGTAAGGAGGGAGGAGGAACAGCCTTTACATCTATAATAAAGACATGACATGGTAAGGAGGAGGAACAGCCTTTACATCTATAATAAAGACATGACATGGTAAGGAGGAGGAACAGCCTTTACATCTATAATAAAGACATGACATGGTAAGGAAGAGGAACAGCCTTTACGTCTATAATAAAGACATGACATGGTAAGGAGGGAGGAGGAACAGTGTTCCCTTCCAATAGCTGGTGAAAAAGCCACACGTCATTCTCTCTTATTTAACCAAAATGCTCTCTCTTGGAGACCACTGTTGTTGCCATGGCAGCTGAGTGCCGGAAATGAGTAGCGTAATTTCCAGGTAACCTGGTCTTCGACGCAGACTATTTATAAAGGTAATGGTTTTAGGACACATAACGACGACGACAACAACAACAACAAGCCGTTTTCAGAGGTCAAATAATGAGTGAAACAGTCAGACAACAGAGCCACGAGATGAAATGAGTGAAACAGTCAGACAACAGAGCCAGTTGATGAAATGAGTGAAACAGTCAGACAACAGAGCCACTAGATGAAATGAGTGAAACAGTCAGACAACAGAGCCACTAGATGAAATGAGTGAAACAGTCAGACAACAGAGCCACTAGATGAAATGAGTGAAACAGTCAGACAACAGAGCCACTAGATGAAATGCGTGAAACAGTCAGACAACAGAGCCACTAGATGAAATGCGTGAAACAGTCAGACAACAGAGCCACGAGATGAAATGAGTGAAACAGTCAGACAACAGAGCCACTAGATGAAATGAGTGAAACAGTCAGACAACAGAGCCACTTGATGAAATGAGTGAAACAGTCAGACAACAGAGCCACGAGATGAAATGAGTGAAACAGTCAGACAACAGAGCCACTAGATGAAATGAGTGAAACAGTCAGACAACAGAGCCACGAGATGAAATGAGTGAAACAGTCAGACAACAGAGCCACTAGATGAAATGAGTGAAACAGTCAGACAACAGAGCCACAAGATGAGAGGTCTGAAGATGACGGCGTTAATTAATAGTCGTTAGATCAGGAGGACCTGAGTGGAACCATGATCAATACCCCAGCGTGAAGCAGTACAATCACGTCAACAACTAGAGGGAAGGGAGACACTGTGAATGCATCCCAAATGGCACACTATACCCTAGTGCACCAGAGCCCTATACAGAGCCCTATATTAGACCAGAGCCCTATATAGTGCACTACATTAGACCAGATGCCCTATATAGTGCACTACTTTAGACCAGAGCCCTGTATAGTGCACTACTTTTAAACAGAGCCCTATATAGTGCACTACTTTAGACCAGAGCCCTAAATAGTGCACTACTTTTAAACAGAGCCCTATATAGTGCACTACTTTAGACCAGAGCCCTATATAGTGCACTACTTTAGACCAGAGCCCTATATAGTGCATTACTTTAGACCTGAGCCCTATATAGTTCATTACTTTAGACCAGAGCCCTATATAGTGCACTACTTTAGAACAGGGCCCCGTATAGTGCACTACGTTAGACCAGAGCCCTGTATAGTGCACTACTTTAGACCACAGCCCTATATAGTACACTACTTTAGACCACAGCCCTATATAGTGCACTACTTTAGACTAGAGCCCTATATAGTGCACTAGCTTTGACCAGGGCCCTGTATAGTGCACTACTTTAGACCAGGGCCCTGTATAGAGCACTACTGTAGACCAGGACCCTATATAGTACACTACTTTAGACCAGGACCCTATATAGTGCACTACTTTAGACCAGGGCCCTATATAGTGCACTACCTTAGACCAGGGCCCTGTATAGTGCACTACGTAAGACCAGAGCCCTATATAGTGCATTACTTTAGACCAGAGCCCTATATAGTACACTACCTTAGACCAGAGCCCTATATAGTGCACTACTTAAGACCAGAGCCCTGTATAGTGCACTACTTAAGACCAGAGCCCTATATAGTGCATTACTTTAGACCAGTGCCCTATATAGTGCACTACTTAAGACCAGAGCCCTGTATAGTGCACTACTTAAGACCAGAGCCCTGTATAGTGCATTACTTTAGACCAGAGCCCTATATAGTGCACTACTTTAGACCAGGGCCCTGTATAGTGCACTACTTTAGACCAGGGCCCTGTATAGTGCACTACTTTAGACCAGGGCCCTGTATAGTGCACTACTTTAGACCAGGGCCCTGTATAGTGCACTACTTTAGACCAGGGCCCTGTATAGTGCACTACTTTAGACCAGGGCCCTGTATAGTGCACTACTTTAGACCAGGGCCCTGTATAGTGCACTACTTTAGACCAGGACCCTGTATAGTGCACTACTTTAGACCAGGACCCTGTATAGTGCACTACCTTAGACCAGGACCCTATATAGTGCACTACTTTAGACCAGGACCCTGTATAGTGCACTACTTTAGACCAGGACCCTGTATAGTACACTACTTTAGACCAGGGCCCTGTATAGTGCACTACTTTAGGCCAGGGCCCTGTATAGTGCACTACTTTAGGCCAGAGCCCTATATAGGGAACAGAGAGCCATTTGTGACATAGTGTGTGTCAATAGACGTTCAAGGAATCTGGTATTGGTAGTGACATCATGACAAACACAACCGCCGAACCAAATAAGACAGTATTGTTCGGGTTGAAGACATGGGGGGGGGCTTTTTTATACAAAGCCACTCAATCATTCACTCTAAGAAAACTAGACTGAATAAATAACTGCCTGAAGTTAATCAGGCTACCAAATGGCAACCAGCAAGTGGCCCTCTTCAGTCTGTATCGCTGAAACTAGAGAAAGGTCATTTCAGATTGAGCACAGATATGCAGCATCTTCGGTGAACGCGTCTCTGCCAACGCAGGTACATTGCCTGTAAATGTCAATTGAGGTTGAGGGCTGAAATATAATAAATAATAATAATAATATATCCCATTTAGCAGACGCTTTTGTCCAAAGCGACTTACAAGTCGGCTGGGGCCACTACTTTTACATATGGGTGGTCCCAGCGGGAATCGAACCCACGACGCTTGGCGTTGCAAGCGCCATGCTCTACCGACTGAGCCACACAGGACCCACAGGAAATTCCACGATACGGACTGAATAGAGCTCAAGGTCTCAACACCTGTTTTAGTTGGATACAATTACTGGTCCACATCCTATGAGGAAGAAAACAACAAACAAGAAGACAATCATCAAGTAGCTGCTCTTCCAGTCTCTCCCTTAGTCTGACGTAAATATACTACCTTATTATAATAGTCTGTATCTATACTACCTCATTATATTAGTCTGTATATATACTACCTCATTATAATAGTCTGTATATATACTACCTCATTATATTAGTCTGTATATATACTACCTTATTATAATAGTCTGTATCTATACTACCTCATTATAATAGTCTGTATCTATACTACCTTATTATAATAGTCTGTATCTATACTACCTTATTATAATAGTCTGTATCTATACTACCTCATTATAATAGTCTGTATCTATACTACCTTATTATAATAGTCTGTATCTATACTACCTCATTATAATAGTCTGTATCTATACTACCTCATTATAATAGTCTGTATCTATACTACCTTATTATAGTAGTCTGTATCTATACTACCTTATTATAATAGTCTGTATCTATACTACCTCATTATAATAGTCTATATATATACTACCTCATTATAATAGTCTGTATATATACTACCTTATTATAGTAGTCTGTATCTATACTACCTTATTATAATAGTCTGTATCTATACTACCTCATTATAATAGTCTGTATCTATACTACCTCATTATAATAGTCTGTATCTATACTACCTCATTATAATAGTCTGTATCTATACTACCTTATTATAATAGTCTGTATCTATACTACCTCATTATAATAGTCTGTATATATACTACCTCATTATAATAGTCTATATATATACTACCTCATTATAATAGTCTGTATCTATACTACCTTATTACAATAGTCTGTATCTATACTACCTCATTATAATAGTCTGTATATATACTACCTCATTATAATAGTCTATATATATACTACCTCATTATAATAGTCTGTATATATACTACCTCATTATAATAGTCTGTATATATACTACCTCATTATAATAGTCTATATATATACTACCTCATTATAATAGTCTGTATATATACTACCTCATTAAATACTATCTTATTAATATTCTGCTCCTCTTCAGTTTAACCACTGAACTGTACAGTTAAGACGTGACAGTGTAACCATGCTGACCATTTCTTTACTAGTTACTGTAGACTAATCCATGACTAGCAGTCTGCAGACCATTTCTTTACTAGTTACAGTAGATTAATCCATGAATAGACTAGTTACAGTAGATTAATCCATGACTAGACTAGTTACAGTAGATTAATCCATGACTAGACTAGTTACAGTAGATTAATCCATGACTAGACTAGTTACTGTAGACTAATCCATGACTAGACTAGTTACAGTAGATTAATCCATGACTAGACTAGTTACAGTAGATTAATCCATGACTAGACTAGTTACAGTAGATTAATCCATGACTAGACGAGTTACTGTAGACTAATCCATGACTAGACTAGTTACTGTAGACTAATCCATGACTAGACTAGTTACTGTAGACTAATCCATGACTAGACTAGTTACAGTAGATTAATCCATGACTAGACTAGTTACAGTAGATTAATCCATGACTAGTCTAGTTACTGTAGATTAATCCATGACTAGACTAGTTACTGTAGATTAATCCATGACTAAACTAGTTACAGTAGATTAATCCATGACTAGTCTAGTTACAGTAGATTAATCCATGACTAGACTAGTTACAGTAGATTAATCCATGACTAGTCTAGTTACAGTAGATTAATCCATGACTAGTCTAGTTACAGTAGATTAATCCATGACTAGACTAGTTACTGTAGATTAATCCATGACTAGACTAGTTACAGTAGATTAATCCAAGACTAGACTAGTTACAGTAGATTAATCCATGACTAGACTAGTTACTGTAGATTAATCCATGACTAGACTAGTTACTGTAGATTAATCCATGACTAGACTAGTTACAGTAGATTAATCCAAGACTAGACTAGTTACAGTAGATTAATCCATGACTAGTCTAGTTACAGTAGATTAATCCATGACTAGTCTAGTTACAGTAGATTAATCCATGACTAGACTAGTTACTGTAGATTAATCCATGACTAGACTAGTTACAGTAGATTAATCCATGACTAGACTAGTTACAGTAGATTAATCCATGACTAGACTAGTTACAGTAGATTAATCCATGACTAGTCTAGTTACTGTAGATTAATCCATGACTAGACTAGTTACAGTAGATTAATCCATGACTAGACTAGTTACAGTAGATTAATCCATGACTAGTCTAGTTACAGTAGATTAATCCATGACTAGACTAGTTACAGTAGATTAATCCATGACTAGTCTAGTTACAGTAGATTAATCCATGACTAGTCTAGTTACAGTAGATTAATCCATGACTAGACTAGTTACTGTAGATTAATCCATGACTAGACTAGTTACAGTAGATTAATCCAAGACTAGACTAGTTACAGTAGATTAATCCATGACTAGACTAGTTACAGTAGGTAAATCCATCTTCATGACTAGCAGTCTGCAGATCATTTCTTTACTAGTTACAGTAGATTAATCGATGACTAGACTAGTTACAGTAGATTAATCGATGACTAGACTAGTTACAGTAGATTAATCGATGACTAGACTAGTTACAGTAGATTAATCGATGACTAGACTAGTTACAGTAGATTAATCCATGACTAGACGAGTTATAGTAGATTAATCCATGACTAGACTAGTTACAGTAGATTAATCCATGACTAGACTAGTTATAGTAGATTAATCCATGACTAGACTAGTTACAGTAGATTAATCCATGACTAGACTAGTTACAGTAGATTAATCCATGACTAGACTAGTTACAGTAGATTAATCCATGACTAGACTAGTTACAGTAGATTAATCCATGACTAGACTAGTTACTGTAGATTAATCCATGACTAGACTAGTTACAGTAGATTAATCCATGACTAGACTAGTTACAGTAGATTAATCCATGACTAGACTAGTTACAGTAGATTAATCCATGACTAGACTAGTTACAGTAGATTAATCCATGACTAGACTAGTTACAGTAGATTAATCCATGACTAGACTAGTTACAGTAGATTAATCCATGACTAGACTAGTAGTAGATTAATCCATGACTAGACTAGTTACTGTAGATTAATCCATGACTAGACTAGTTACTGTCGATTAATCCATGACTAGACTAGTTACAGTCGATTAATCCATGACTAGACGAGTTACAGTAGATTAATCCATGACTAGACTAGTTACAGTAGATTAATCCATGACTAGACTAGTTACAGTAGATTAATCCATGACTAGACTAGTTACTGTAGATTAATCCATGACTAGACTAGTTACTGTCGATTAATCCATGACTAGACTAGTTACAGTAGATTAATCCATGACTAGACGAGTTACAGTAGATTAATCCATGACTAGACTAGTTACAGTAGATTAATCCATGACTAGACTAGTTACAGTAGATTAATCCATGACTAGACTAGTTACAGTAGATTAATCCATGACTAGACTAGTTACTGTAGATTAATCCATGACTAGACTAGTTACAGTAGATTAATCCAAGACTAGACTAGTTACAGTAGATTAATCCAAGACTAGACTAGTTACAGTAGATTAATCCATGACTAGACTAGTTACTGTAGACTAATCCATGACTAGACTAGTTACAGTAGATTAATCCATGACTAGACTAGTTACAGTAGATTAATCCATGACTAGACTAGTTACAGTAGATTAATCGATGACTAGACTAGTTACAGTAGATTAATCCATGACTAGACTAGTTACAGTAGATTAATCCATGACTAGACTAGTTACAGTAGATTAATCCATGACTAGACTAGTTACAGTAGATTAATCCATGACTAGACTAGTTACAGTAGATTAATCCATGACTAGACTAGTTACAGTAGATTAATCGATGACTAGACTAGTTACAGTAGATTAATCCATGACTAGACGAGTTACAGTAGATTAATCCATGACTAGACTAGTTACAGTAGATTAATCCATGACTAGACTAGTTACAGTAGATTAATCCATGACTAGACTAGTTACAGTAGATTAATCCAAGACTAGACTAGTTACAGTAGATAAATCCATCTACATGACTAGCAGAATGCTTGTAAGGTTTTAAAAGTCAATCACTTTGGCCCCCTAATGATATCGTTGTCTTCAACATGCCCTTCATTTAAACCTTGACTTAATGATTTTCACAAAATAAATCTGGCTTTGAGAGATTAAAACGCTTCCATAGTCTGGAGAAGAAAATATTCTACTTGACAAAGCATCTCTGAGAGCACTGATAAACGCATCAGTCTGTCGGGATGACAGAGCACTTAACAATACAGAATTCTACATTATTAATCGTGTTTTACAGGAAACACAAAACGTCGAAGAAAACAATCTGGGTCTCGACGGACTCTTATTGACAGGCGCTAATGTGGATAAAACGACGAGCAGAGAGGAATTAAACATCTAGAGAGGCTGCAGTGTCTCGTCTCCCTGCTGTCACTGGGTTTGTTCAGAGTCTGTTTACATTTGAGTGATTTAGCAGACGCTTTTTTCCAACACAACTTCTAGTCGGTACATTCATCTCCAGATAACTAGGTGAGACAACCACATATAGCAGTCAAAGTCGGTACATTCATCTCCAGATAGCTAGGTGGACCAGTCATAGTCAGTACATTCATCTCCAGATAGCTAGGTGGACCAGTCATAGTCAGTGCATTCATCTCCAGATAGCTAGGTGGACCAGTCATAGTCAGTACATTCATCTCCAGATAGCTAGGTGGATCAGACAAAGTCAGTACATTCATCTCCAGATAGCTAGGTGGACCAGTCATAGTCAATACATTCATCTCCAGATATCTAGGTGGACCAGTCATAGTTAGTACATTCATCTCCAGATAGCTAGGTGGACCAGTCATAGTCAGTACATTCATCTGCAGATAGCTAGGTGGACCAGTCATAGTCAGTACATTCATCTCCAGATATCTAGGTGGACCAGTCATAGTTAGTACATTCATCTCCAGATAGCTAGGTGAGACAACCACATATATCAGTCAAAGTCAGTACATTCATCTCCAGATAGCTAGGTGAGACAACCACATATCTCAGTCATAGTCAGTACATTCATCTCCAGATAGCTAGGTGAGACAACCACATATAGCAGTCAAAGTCAGTACATTCATCTCCAGATAGCTAGGTGAGACAACCACATATAGCAGTCAAAGTCAGTACATTCATCTGCAGATATCTAGGTGGACCAGTCATAGTCAGTACATTCATCTCCAGATAGCTAGGTGGACCAGTCATAGTCAGTACATTCATCTCCAGATAGCTAGGTGGACCAGTCATAGTCAGTACATTCATCTCCAGATAGCTAGGTGGACCAGTCATAGTCAGTACATTAATCTGCAGATAGCTAGGTGGACCAGTCATAGTCAGTACATTCATCTGCATATAGCTAGGTGGACCAGTCATAGTCAGTACATTCATCTGCATATAGCTAGGTGGACCAGTCATAGTCAGTACATTCATCTCCAGATAGCTAGGTGGACCAGTCATAGTCAGTACATTAATCTGCAGATAGCTAGGTGGACCAGTCATAGTCAGTACATTCACCTTCAGAAAGCTAGGTGGACCAGTCATAGTCAGTACATTCATCTGCAGATAGCTAGGTGGACCAGTCATAGTCAGTACATTCATCTGCAGATAGCTAGGTGGACCAGTCATAGTCAGTACATTAATCTCCCGATAGCTAGGTGGACCAGTCATAGTCAGTACATTCATCTCCAGATAGCTAGGTGGACCAGTCATAGTCAGTACATTCATCTCCAGATAGCTAGGTGGACCAGTCATAGTCAGTACATTCATCTGCAGATAGCTAGGTGGACCAGTCATATTCAGTACATTCATCTTCAGATAGCTAGGTGGACCAGTCATAGTCAGTACATTCATCTCCAGATAGCTAGGTGGACCAGTCATAGTCAGTACATTCATCTCCAGATAGCTAGGTGGACCAGTCATAGTCAGTACATTCATCTCCAGATAGCTAGGTGGACCAGTCATAGTCAGTACATTCATCTCCAGATAGCTAGGTGGACCAGTTATAGTCAGTACATTCATCTCCAGATAGCTAGGTGGACCAGTCATAGTCGGTACATTCATCTCCAGATAGCTAGGTGGACCAGTTATAGTCAGTACATTCATCTCCAGATAGCTAGGTGGACCAGTCATAGTCGGTACATTCATCTCCAGATAGCTAGGTGGACCAGTCATAGTCAGTACATTCATCTCCAGATAGCTAGGTGGACCAGTCATAGTCAGTACATTCACCTCCAGATAGTTATTATTACAGTAGAGGAAACAGGCCAGGTTCAATCAGATGTATTATTACAGTAGAGGAAACAGGCCAGGTTCAATCAGATGTATTATTACAGTAGAGGAAACAGGCCAGGTTCAATCAGATGTATAATTACAGTAGAGGAAACAGGCCAGGTTCAATCAGATGTATTATTACAGTAGAGGAAACAGGCCAGGTTCAATCAGATGTATTATTACAGTAGAGGAAACAGGCCAGGTTCAATCAGATGTATAATTACAGTAGAGGAAACAGGCCAGGTTCAATCAGATGTATTATTACAGTAGAGGAAACAGGCCAGGTTCAATCAGATGTATAATTACAGTAGAGGAAACAGGCCAGGTTCAATCAGACAGCTGCACCATCGAGAGCATCCTGACCGGTTGCCTCACCGTCTGGTATGGCAGCTGCTCAGCATCTGACCGTGAGGCGCTACAGAGGGTAGTGAGAACGGCCCAGTACATCACTGGGGCCAAGCTTCCTGTCATCCAGGACCTACATAGTAGGCGGTGTCAGAGGAAGGCCCTATAGAGGGTAGTGCTTACGGCCCAGTACATCACTGGGGCCAAGCTTCCTGCCATCCAGGACCTACATAGTAGGCGGTGTCAGAGGAAGGCCCTATAGAGGGTAGTGCTTACGGCCCAGTACATCACTGGGGCCAAGCTTCCTGCCATCCAGGACCTCTACACCAGGCGGTGTCAGAGGAAGGCCCTATAGAGGGTAGTGCTTACGGCCCAGTACATCACTGGGGCCAAGCTTCCTGCCATCCAGGACCTACATAGTAGGCGGTGTCAGAGGAAGGCCCTATAGAGGGTAGTGCTTACGGCCCAGTACATCACTGGGGCCAAGCTTCCTGCCATCCAGGACCTACATAGTAGGCGGTGTCAGAGGAAGGCCCTATAGAGGGTAGTGCGTACGGCCCAGTACATCACTGGGGCCAAGCTTCCTGCCATCCAGGACCTACATAGTAGGCGGTGTCAGAGGAAGGCCCTATAGAGGGTAGTGCTTACGGCCCAGTACATCACTGGGGCCAAGCTTCCTGCCATCCAGGACCTACATAGTAGGCGGTGTCAGAGGAAGGCCCTATAGAGGGTAGTGCTTACGGCCCAGTACATCACTGGGGCCAAGCTTCCTGCCATCCAGGACCTACATAGTAGGCGGTGTCAGAGGAAGGCCCTATAGAGGGTAGTGAGAATGGCCCAGTACATCACTGGGGCCAAGCTTCCTGCCATCCAGGACCTACATAGTAGGCGGTGTCAGAGGAAGGCCCTATAGAGGGTAGTGCTTACGGCCCAGTACATCACTGGGGCCAAGCTTCCTGCCATCCAGGACCTACATAGTAGGCGGTGTCAGAGGAAGGCCCTATAGAGGGTAGTGCTTACGGCCCAGTACATCACTGGGGCCAAGCTTCCTGCCATCCAGGACCTACATAGTAGGCGGTGTCAGAGGAAGGCCCTATAGAGGGTAGTGCGTACGGCCCAGTACATCACTGGGGCCAAGCTTCCTGCCATCCAGGACCTACATAGTAGGCGGTGTCAGAGGAAGGCCCTATAGAGGGTAGTGCTTACGGCCCAGTACATCACTGGGGCCAAGCTTCCTGCCATCCAGGACCTACATAGTAGGCGGTGTCAGAGGAAGGCCCTATAGAGGGTAGTGCTTACGGCCCAGTACATCACTGGGGCCAAGCTTCCTGCCATCCAGGACCTACATAGTAGGCGGTGTCAGAGGAAGGCCCTATAGAGGGTAGTGCTTACGGCCCAGTACATCACTGGGGCCAAGCTTCCTGCCATCCAGGACCTACATAGTAGGCGGTGTCAGAGGAAGGCCCTATAGAGGGTAGTGCTTACGGCCCAGTACATCACTGGGGCCAAGCTTCCTGCCATCCAGGACCTACATAGTAGGCGGTGTCAGAGGAAGGCCCTATAGAGGGTAGTGCTTACGGCCCAGTACATCACTGGGGCCAAGCTTCCTGCCATCCAGGACCTACATAGTAGGCGGTGTCAGAGGAAGGCCCTATAGAGGGTAGTGCTTACGGCCCAGTACATCACTGGGGCCAAGCTTCCTGCCATCCAGGACCTACATAGTAGGCGGTGTCAGAGGAAGGCCCTATAGAGGGTAGTGCTTACGGCCCAGTACATCACTGGGGCCAAGCTTCCTGCCATCCAGGACCTACATAGTAGGCGGTGTCAGAGGAAGGCCCTATAGAGGGTAGTGCTTACGGCCCAGTACATCACTGGGGCCAAGCTTCCTGCCATCCAGGACCTACATAGTAGGCGGTGTCAGAGGAAGGCCCTACAGAGGGTAGTGCTTACGGCCCAGTACATCACTGGGGCCAAGCTTCCTGCCATCCAGGACCTACATAGTAGGCGGTGTCAGAGGAAGGCCCTATAGAGGGTAGTGCTTACGGCCCAGTACATCACTGGGGCCAAGCTTCCTGCCATCCAGGACCTACATAGTAGGCGGTGTCAGAGGAAGGCCCTATAGAGGGTAGTGCTTACGGCCCAGTACATCACTGGGGCCAAGCTTCCTGCCATCCAGGACCTACATAGTAGGCGGTGTCAGAGGAAGGCCCTATAGAGGGTAGTGCTTACGGCCCAGTACATCACTGGGGCCAAGCTTCCTGCCATCCAGGACCTACATAGTAGGCGGTGTCAGAGGAAGGCCCTATAGAGGGTAGTGCTTACGGCCCAGTACATCACTGGGGCCAAGCTTCCTGCCATCCAGGACCTACATAGTAGGCGGTGTCAGAGGAAGGCCCTATAGAGGGTAGTGCTTACGGCCCAGTACATCACTGGGGCCAAGCTTCCTGCCATCCAGGACCTACATAGTAGGCGGTGTCAGAGGAAGGCCCTACAGAGGGTAGTGCTTACGGCCCAGTACATCACTGGGGCCAAGCTTCCTGCCATCCAGGACCTACATAGTAGGCGGTGTCAGAGGAAGGCCCTACAGAGGGTAGTGCTTACGGCCCAGTACATCACTGGGGCCAAGCTTCCTGCCATCCAGGACCTACATAGTAGGCGGTGTCAGAGGAAGGCCCTATAGAGGGTAGTGCTTACGGCCCAGTACATCACTGGGGCCAAGCTTCCTGCCATCCAGGACCTACATAGTAGGCGGTGTCAGAGGAAGGCCCTATAGAGGGTAGTGCTTACGGCCCAGTACATCACTGGGGCCAAGCTTCCTGCCATCCAGGACCTACATAGTAGGCGGTGTCAGAGGAAGGCCCTACAGAGGGTAGTGCTTACGGCCCAGTACATCACTGGGGCCAAGCTTCCTGCCATCCAGGACCTACATAGTAGGCGGTGTCAGAGGAAGGCCCTATAGAGGGTAGTGCTTACGGCCCAGTACATCACTGGGGCCAAGCTTCCTGCCATCCAGGACCTACATAGTAGGCGGTGTCAGAGGAAGGCCCTACAGAGGGTAGTGCTTACGGCCCAGTACATCACTGGGGCCAAGCTTCCTGCCATCCAGGACCTACATAGTAGGCGGTGTCAGAGGAAGGCCCTATAGAGGGTAGTGCTTACGGCCCAGTACATCACTGGGGCCAAGCTTCCTGCCATCCAGGACCTACATAGTAGGCGGTGTCAGAGGAAGGCCCTATAGAGGGTAGTGCTTACGGCCCAGTACATCACCGGGGCCAAGCATCCTGCCATCCAGGACCTCTACACCAGGCGGTGTCAGAGGAAGTCCCTATAGAGGGTAGTGCTTACGGCCCAGTACATCACCGGGGCCAAGCATCCTGCCATCCAGGACCTCTACACCAGGCGGTGTCAGAGGAAAGCCCTATAGAGGGTAGTGCTTACGGCCCAGTACATCACTGGGGCCAAGCTTCCTGCCATCCAGGACCTACATAGTAGGCGGTGTCAGAGGAAGGCCCTATAGAGGGTAGTGCGTACGGCCCAGTACATCACCGGGGCCAAGCATCCTGCCATCCAGGACCTCTACACCAGGCGGTGTCAGAGGAAAGCCCATAAAGTTGTCAGACTCCAGCCACTCTAGTCATAGACTGTTTTCTCTGCTACCACACTGCAAGCGGTACCGGAGCACCAAGTCTAGGATCAAAAGGCTCCTCAACAGCTTCTACACCCCAAGCCATGAGACTGCTGAACAATTCATAAAATGGCCACCAGACTATTTACATTGACCCCCCCCTCCCTTTAGTACACTGCTGCTACTCGCTGTTTATTATCTATAGTCACTTCACCCCATCCCAAATTACCTCAACTAACCTGTACTACTGTTTATTATCTATAGTCACTTCACCCCCACCTACATGTACAGATTACCTCAACTAACCTGTACTACTGTTTATTATCTATAGTCACTTCACCCCATCCCAAATTACCTCAACTAACCGGTGCCCCCTGTATATAGCCTTGTTATTGTTATTCTTATTGTGTTACTTATTCTTATTCTTTTTTAACATTTGTTTATTTTTTCAATATTTTCTTAACACTCTGTTACTCTCATCTCCTCTGTTCCTCTCTGTTCCTCTGCTCTCATCTATTCCTTTCTGTTCTCTTCTCTCTATTCCTCTCCCCTCTGATGTTCCTCTCCTCTCTCTCCTCCCCCTGTCCCTCTCTGAGGTTGTGGCAGAGATGACTGGGATCAAGCTGTTCAGGCTAAATTGGTAATTCATCAACAAAGCGAACGGAGAACGTGCAGAATGATATGATTTCTCCAATGTGTTGTTAATTGATGGTTTTTCAGTGTGCCTGTGAATCTAATTGGAAGGGGAGTCTATGTGTGGCTGTGAATCTAATTGAAAGGGGAGTCTGTGTGTGACTTGTTGTTGTTCTGTCTCTGAGTGGGAGCAGCATGCCTGCTCTCCAGGAGGTCTCAGGTGGTTTCTTCTCCCCCCCACCCATCTCTCTCACTCCACCCCCTCACCCCGAATCTCTCCTTCCACCCCCTCACCCCGTCTCTCTCCCTCCACCCCCCTCACCCCGTCTCTCTCCCTCCACCCCCTCACCCCGACTCTCTCCCTCCATCCCCTCACCCCGTCTCTCTCCCTCCACCCCCTCACCCAGTCTCTCTCCCTCCACCCCCACCCCGTCTCTCTCCCTCCACCCCCACCCCGTCTCACCCCCTCCACCCCCGCCTCTCTGACAGCGGGTAGTTATTATACAGTCTGACAGCGGGTAGTTATAACACAGTCTGACAGCAGGTAGTTATTATACAGTCTGACAGCGGGTAGTTATTATACAGTCTGACAGCAGGTAGTTATTATACAGTCTGACAGCAGGTATTTATTATACAGTCTGACAGCAGGTAGTTATAACACAGTCTGACAGCAGGTAGTTATTATACAGTCTGACAGCAGGTAGTTATTATACAGTCTGACAGCAGGTAGTTATTATACAGTCTGACAGCAGGTAGTTATTATACAGTCTGACAGCAGGTAGTTATTATACAGTCTGACAGCAGGTAGTTATTATACAGTCTGACAGCAGGTAGTTATTATACAGTCTGACAGCAGGTCGTTATTATACAGTCTGACAGCAGGTAGTTATTATACAGTCTGACAGCGGGTAGTTATTATACAGTCTGACAGCAGGTAGTTATTATACAGTCTGACAGCAGGTAGTTATTATACAGTCTGACAGCAGGTAGTTATTATACAGTCTGACAGCAGGTAGTTATTATACAGTCTGACAGCAGGTAGTTATTATACAGTCTGACAGCAGGTAGTTATTATACAGTCTGACAGCGGGTAGTTATTATACAGTCTGACAGCAGGTAGTTATTATACAGTCTGACAGCGGGTAGTTATTATACAGTCTGACAGCGGGTAGTTATTATACAGTCTGACAGCGGGTAGTTATTATACAGTCTGACAGCAGGTAGTTATTATACAGTCAGACAGCAGGTAGTTATTATACAGTCTGACAGCAGGTAGTTATTATACAGTCTGACAGCAGGTAGTTATTATACAGTCTGACAGCAGGTAGTTATTATACAGTCTGACAGCAGGTAGTTATTATACAGTCTGACAGCAGGTAGTTATTATACAGTCTGACAGCAGGTAGTTATTATACAGTCTGACAGCAGGTAGTTATTATACAGTCTGACAGCAGGTAGTTATTATACAGTCTGACAGCAGGTAGTTATTATACAGTCTGACAGCAGGTAGTTATTATACAGTCTGACAGCGGGTAGTTATTATACAGTCTGACAGCAGGTAGTTATTATACAGTCTGACAGCGGGTAGTTATTATACAGTCTGACAGCAGGTAGTTATTATACAGTCTGACAGCAGGTAGTTATTATACAGTCTGACAGCAGGTAGTTATTATACAGTCTGACAGCAGGTAGTTATTATACAGTCTGACAGCAGGTAGTTATTATACAGTCTGACAGCAGGTAGTTATTATACAGTCTGACAGCGGGTAGTTATTATACAGTCTGACAGCGGGTAGTTAGTTATTATACAGTCTGACAGCAGGTAGTTATTATACAGTCTGACAGCAGGTAGTTATTATACAGTCTGACAGCAGGTAGTTATTATACAGTCTGACAGCAGGTAGTTATTATACAGTCTGACAGCAGGTAGTTATTATACAGTCTGACAGCAGGTAGTTATTATACAGTCTGACAGCGGGTAGTTATTATACAGTCTGACAGCAGGTAGTTATTATACAGTCTGACAGCAGGTAGTTATTAAACAGTCTGACAGCAGGTAGTTATTATACAGTCTGACAGCAGGTAGTTATTATACAGTCTGACAGCAGGTAGTTATTATACAGTCTGACAGCAGGTAGTTATTATACAGTCTGACAGCAGGTAGTTATTATACAGTCTGACAGCAGGTAGTTATTATACAGTCTGACAGCAGGTAGTTATTATACAGTCTGACAGCAGGTAGTTATTATACAGTCTGACAGCAGGTAGTTATTATACAGTCTGACAGCAGGTAGTTATTATACAGTCTGACAGCGGGTAGTTATTATACAGTCTGACAGCAGGTAGTTATTATACAGTCTGACAGCAGGTAGTTATTATACAGTCTGACAGCAGGTAGTTATTATACAGTCTGACAGCAGGTAGTTATTATACAGTCTGACAGCAGGTAGTTATTATACAGTCTGACAGCAGGTAGTTATTATACAGTCTGACAGCAGGTAGTTATTATACAGTCTGACAGCAGGTAGTTATTATACAGTCTGACAGCAGGTAGTTATTATACAGTCTGACAGCAGGTAGTTATTATACGTATTATTACAGTAGAGGAAACAGGCCAGGTTCAATCAGATGTATTATTACAGTAGAGGAAACAGGCCAGGTTCAATCAGATGTATTATTACAGTAGTGGAAACAGGCCAGGTTCAATCAGATGTATTATTACAGTAGAGGAAACAGGCCAGGTTCAATCAGATGGACTGTGTGATACAGAAGGACTTTACCCCTCCTCACTAACCTTCACCCCTCCTCACCAGTCCTCCCTCACCCTCCCCCGCCCTCATTCATTTAACAGACGTGTGTGTGTGTGTCCATATGGGTTTAATCATGGTTGAAGCCAGCTCAGTGAACTGAACAGCAGGTTAACAACCTGAACCTCCAGGTAAACACACCAAGGTCACAGAGCTCTGTACTCTCTATTCAAAACTCATGTTGATCTGCGTCCCAAACGGCTCCCTATTCACTACATAGTGCACTGCCTTTGACCAGGGACGTCCCAAATGGCTCCCTATTCAGTACATAGTGCACTGTCTTTGACAAGGGACGTCCCAAATGCCTCCCTATTCACTACATAGTGCACTGCCTTTGACCAGGGACGTCCCAAATGGCTCCCTATTCACTACATAGTGCACTGCCTTTGACCAGGGACGTCCCAAATGGCTCCCTATTCACTACATAGTGCACTGCCTTTGACCAGTGCAAGCATAAGCATTAGTGTATCATTTAGGAGACAGACATGTTCTCAGCCCGTCTACCCACAGGCCTCAGGGGCGGCAGGGTAGCCTAGTGGTTAGAGGACTAGTAACAGGCCTCAGGGCTAAAGATCTGTTCTAACAGAGACCAGCCATCCATCAGACCAGGATATCTGACTGGGTTATCTGACTGGGATATCTGACTGGGATATCTAACAGAGAGACATCCATCAGACTATTTATCATGCCAGGGATATCTGACATTGGTATACATATCACTGTCATAGTAAATACATACCATGACATCAACAGTCATGACAGCATATGTCAACAGACTTAACACAGGCATGACTCAACCTGTTATAGTTGGTTTGTCAAACAGCCGTTTCTGTCGCTGCCTGAGGACTCAAACCAAACATTTCAGTGTTTCCACCAATTTGTTTACCGCCCAGATTATAATCACTTTAAATGAAGCTGATCTCCCGTGGGCAGATTCTACGTGAAGACGGAGAGAATCTGCCAGGACTGAGCGGGATGCGTGAGATCCCAGCAGCATTAAGTTCAGTTTTTGGGGGGCTTTTCATCACCGGTTATTTGGACGTATCAGGATTGGGTGAAGGCGATGCTTAAACTGCCTTCGCCTCGAGTTCTTGGTCCGTGTACCAAAAAATGGATCGTAAGGGAACGGGGGCTTTGGCTGAGAGTTTCATTTTGCGTGTTTTTTACCGGAACTCTCAATTTCTATCACGTATGAAGGCAGACGTTAATCACGCAGCCGACCAAATAACGCAAGATTATACTTCTGGATTAACGGAGATTAAAACGAAGCAGATAATGAGCTTTTTCCTCAAATCAAACATCAAAGAAATGTTGGGTGGCACGGCGGCCTTTTTCTCGCCAGGGCTGAGCTAATCTCCTCATTAGCATTATTAGCATGGCCAACCCACAACCAGCAACGCATTAGCATTATTAGCATGACCAACCTACTTAACACAAATACTGCATTTGTAAATGATGTCTCAGTGTTGGAATGTGCCTGTTTGGTTTGCATAATATGAGGAATTTGATGTATATCTTACATTTACCTCAAGTATGACAATTGAGTACAACCAGCAATACATTAGCATTATTAGCATTACCAATCCACTACCAGCAATACATTAGCATTATTAGCATAGCCAATCCACTACCAGCAATACATTAGCATTATTAGCATAGCCAACCCACAACCAAGAAGACAAGAGCATTATTAGCATGGGGCTGGAGAGGATGGCGTTTTACGTGCTCCCAACCAACTGTGCTGTTTTATTTGATTTTTAGCTGTTTGTAACTTATTTTGATCTGCTACGTTGATCCTCAACACTGGGGCCCTTCAGGGGTGTGTACTTAGTCCCCTCCTGTACTCCCTGTTCACCCACGACTGCGTGACAAAACATGACTCCAATTCCATCATTATGTTGGCTGATTACATTTACATTTACATTTAAGTCATTTAGCAGACGCTCTTATCCAGGGCTGATGTCACAACAGTGTCAGTGATCACCGACAACTATGAGACAGCCTATAGGGAGGAGGGAGGAGACCTGGTGGTAGGGCCTGATCACCGACAGGGAGGAGACAGCCTATAGGGAGGAGGGAGGAGACCTGGTGGTAGGGCCTGATCACCGACAGCGATGAGACAGCCTATAGGGAGGAGGGAGGAGACCTGGTGGTAGGGCCTGATCACCGACAGGGAGGAGACAGCCTATAGGGAGGAGGGAGGAGACCTGGTGGTAGGGCCTGATCACCGACAGCGATGAGACAGCCTATAGGGAGGAGGGAGGAGACCTGGTGGTAGGCCTGATCACAGACAACGATGAGACAGCCTATAGGGAGGAGGGAGGAGGTCAGAGACCTGGTGGTAGGCCTGATCACCAACAACGATGAGACAGCCTATAGGGAGGAGGTCAGAGACCTGGAGGTAGGGCCTGATCACCGACAGCGATGAGACAGCCTATAGGGAGGAGGGAGGAGACCTGGTGGTAGGCCTGATCACCAACAACGATGAGACACCCTATAGGGAGGAGGGCGGAGACCTGGTGGTAGGGCCTGATCACCAACAACGATGAGACACCCTATAGGGAGGAGGGCGGAGACCTGGTGGTAGGGCCTGATCACCAACAACGATGAGACAGCCTATAGGGAGGAGGGAGGAGACCTGGTGGTAGGGCCTGATCACCAACAACGATGAGACACCCTATAGGGAGGAGGGAGGAGACCTGGTGGTAGGGCCTGATCACCAACAACGATGAGACAGCCTATAGGGAGGAGGGAGGAGACCTGGTGGTAGGGCCTGATCACCAACAACGATGAGACACCCTATAGGTAGGAGGTCAGAGACCGGGTGGTAGGGCCTGATCACCAACAGGGAGGAGACAGCCTATAGGGAGGAGGGATGAGACCTGGTGGTAGGGCCTGATCACCAACAACGATGAGACAGCCTATAGGGAGGAGGGAGGAGACCTGGTGGTATGTCGCCAGGACAACAACATCTCCCTCAATGTGAGCAAGGCAAAGGAGCTGATCTACAGGAAAAGGAGGGCGGAAAAGGCCCCCATTAACATCGACGGGGCTGTAATTGAGCGGGTCATGTTCCTTGGTGTGCACATCACCAACGATCTACCACGGTCCAAACACACCAAGACAGTCATGAAGAGGACATTACGACACCCTTTCTCCCTCAGGAGACTGAAAATATTTGGCATGGGTTCCCAGATCCTCAAAAAGTTCTACAGCTGCACCATCGAGAGCACACTGTTGGTTAAGGGCTGGTCAGTCAGCATTTCACTGTAAGGTCCACACTGTTGGTTAAGGGCTTGTCAGTCAGCATTTCACTGTGAGGTCTACACCTGTTGGTTAAGGGCTGGTCAGTCAGCATTTCACTGTGAGGTCTACACTGTTGGTTAAGGGCTGGTCAGTCAGCATTTCACTGTGAGGTCTACACTGTTGGTTAAGGGCTTGTCAGTCAGCATTTCACAGTAAGGTCTACACTGTTGGTTAAGGGCTGGTCAGTCAGCATTTCACAGTAAGGTCCACACTGTTGGTTAAGGGCTGGTCAGTCAGCATTTCACAGTAAGGTCCACACTGTTGGTTAAGGGCTGGTCAGTCAGCATTTCACTGTAAGGTCTACACTGTTGGTTAAGGGCTGGTCATTCAGCATTTCACTGTGAGGTCTACACTGTTGGTTAAGGGCTGGTCATTCAGCATTTCACTGTGAGGTCTACACCTGTTGGTTAAGGGCTGGTCAGTCAGCATTTCACTGTGAGGTCTACACCTGTTGGTTAAGGGCTGGTCAGTCAGCATTTCACTGTAAGGTCTACACTGTTGGTTAAGGGCTGGTCAGTCAGCATTTCACTGTGAGGTCTACACCTGTTGGTTAAGGGCTGGTCAGTCAGCATTTCACTGTAAGGTCTACACTGTTGGTTAAGGGCTGGTCAGTCAGCATTTCACTGTGAGGTCTACACTGTTGGTTAAGGGCTGGTCAGTCAGCATTTCACTGTGAGGTCTACACTGTTGGTTAAGGGCTGGTCAGTCAGCATTTCACTGTAAGGTCTACACTGTTGGTTAAGGGCTGGTCAGTCAGCATTTCACTGTGAGGTCTACACTGTTGGTTAAGGGCTGGTCAGTCAGCATTTCACTGTGAGGTCTACACTGTTGGTTAAGGGCTGGTCAGTCAGCATTTCACAGTGAGGTCTACACTGTTGGTTAAGGGCTGGTCAGTCAGCATTTCACTGTTGGTTAAGGGCTGGTCAGTCAGCATTATACAGGGTTAGTGAAGGTGACCTCCCACTATACAGGGTCAGTGAAGGTCATCTCCCACAATACAGGGTCAGGGAAAGTGACCTCCCACTATACAGGGTCAGTGAAGGTGACCTCCCACTACACACGGTTAGTGAAGGTCAGATCCCACTATACAGGGTCAGTGAAGGTCATCCCCCACTACACAGGGTTAGTGAAGTTCATCTCCCACTAAACAGGGTCAGTGAAGGTCAGATCCCACTATACAGGGTCAGTGAAGGACATCTCCCACTATACAGGGTCAGTGAAGGTCAGATCCCACTATACAGGGTCAGTGAAGGTCATCTCCCACTATACAGGGTCAGTGAAGGTCATCCCCCACTACACAGGGTTAGTGAAGGTCATCTCCCCTATACAGGGTCAGTGAAGGACATATCCCCCTATACAGGGTCAGTGAAGGGCATCTCCCACTATACAGGGTTAGTGAAGGTCATCTCACCTATACAGGGTCAGTGAAGGACATCTCCCACTATACAGGGTCAGTGAAGGTCAGATCCCACTATACAGGGTCAGTGAAAGTCAGATCCCACTATACAGGGTCAGTGAAGGTCATCTCCCACTATACAGGGTCAGTGAAGGTCATCTCCCACTATACAGGGTCAGTGAAGGTCATCTCCCCCTATACAGGGTCAGTGAAGGTCATCTCCCACTATACAGGGTCAGTGAAGGTGACCTCCCACTATACAGGGTCAGTGAAGGTGACCTCCCACTATACAGGGTCAGTGAAGGTGACCTCCCACTATACAGGGTCAGTGAAGGTGACCTCCCACTATACAGGGTCAGTGAAGGTGACCTCCCACTATACAGGGTCAGTGAAGGTGACCTCCCACTATACAGGGTCAGTGAAGGTCATCTCCCCCTATACAGGGTCAGTGAAGGTCATCTCCCAATATAAAGGGTCAGTGAAGGTGACCTCCCACTATACAGGGTCAGTGAAGGTCATCTTCCACTATACAGGGTCAGTGAAGGTGACCTCCCACTATACAGGGTCAGTGAAGGTGACCTCCCACTATACAGGGTCAGTGAAGGTGACCTCCCACTATACAGGGTCAGTGAAGGTGACCTCCCACTATACAGGGTCAGTGAAGGTGACCTCCCACTATACAGGGTCAGTGAAGGTGACCTCCCACTATACAGGGTCAGTGAAGGTGACCTCCCACTCTACAGGGTCAGTGAAGGTCATCTCCCACTATACAGGGTCAGTGAAGGTCATCTCCCCCTATACAGGGTCAGTGAAGGTCATCTCCCACTATACAGGGTCAGTGAAGGTGACCTCCCACTGTACAGGGTCAGTGAAGGTGACCTCCCACTATACAGGGTCAGTGAAGGTCATCTCCCACTATACAGGGTCAGTGAAGGTCATCTCCCCCTATACAGGGTCAGTGAAGGTCATCTCCCCCTATACAGGGTCAGTGAAGGTCATCTCCCCCTATACAGGGTCAGTGAAGGTCATCTCCCCCTACACAGGGTCAGTGAAGGTGACCTCCCACTATACAGGGTCAGTGAAGGTCATCTCCCACTATACAGGGTCAGTGAAGGTCACCTCCCCCTATACAGGGTCAGTGAAGATCATCTCCCACTATACAGGGTCAGTGAAGGTGACCTTCCACTATACAGGGTCAGTGAAAGTGACCTCCCACTATACAGGGTCAGTGAAGGTCAGATATGTTTTCAGTCTGACTCCTAATAGGCTGAAATAACAACCAGTTCAGAGACTCTGCCTGCCCAAGAGGCCTTGATCAAGCATTAGATTATACACTGCAGGTTTTGTTGATTTTTTACTCTTTTCTACATTGTAGAATTATAGTGCAGACATCAGAACTGTGAAATAACACATGGAATCATGTAATAACTTTTTAAAAAGTGTTAAAGAAATCAAAATATATTTTATATATGAGATTCTTCAAAGTAGCCACCCTTTGCCTTGATGACAGCTTTCCACACTCTTGGCATTCTCTCAACCAGCTTCATGAACTTTTATCAGGTGTGCCTTGTTAAAAGTTCATGTATGGAATTTCTTTCCTTCTTAATGAGTTTGAGCCAATCAGTTGTGTTGTCCACATTATGGCAAGAAGAGCTCAAATAAGCAAAGAGAAACGACAGTCCATCATTACTTTAAGACATGAAGGTCAGTCAATTGGAAAATTTCAAGAACTTTGAAATAGTGTGAAAGTTCCTTCAAGTGCCGTCGCAAAAACCATCAAGCGCTGTGATGAAACTAGCTCTCATGAGGACCGCCACAGGAAAGGAAGACCCAGGGTTACCTCTGCTGCAGGTAGACCCAGGGTTACCTCTGCTGCAGGTAGACCCAGGGTTACCTCTGCTGCAGGTAGACCCAGGGTTACCTCTGCTGCAGGTAGACCCAGGGTTACCTCTGCTGCAGGAAGACCCAGGGTTACCTCTGCTGCAGGAAGACCCAGGGTTACCTCTGCTGCAGGAAGACCCAGGGTTACCTCTGCTGCAGGAAGACCCAGGGTTACCTCTGCTGCAGGAAGACCCAGGGTTACCTCTGCTGCAGGAAGACCCAGGGTTACCTCTGCTGCAGGAAGACCCAGGGTTACCTCTGCTGCAGGTAGACCCAGGGTTACCTCTGCTGCAGGAAGACCCAGGGTTACCTCTGCTGCAGGAAGACCCAGGGTTACCTCTGCTGCAGGAAGACCCAGGGTTACCTCTGCTGCAGGAAGACCCAGGGTTACCTCTGCTGCAGGAAGACCCAGGGTTACCTCTGCTGCAGGAAGACCCAGGGTTACCTCTGCTGCAGGAAGACCCAGGGTTACCTCTGCTGCAGGAAGATCCAGGGTTACCTCTGCTGCAGGTAGACCCAGGGTTACCTCTGCTGCAGGTAGACCCAGGGTTACCTCTGCTGCAGGTAGACCCAGGGTTACCTCTGCTGCAGGAAGACCCAGGGTTACCTCTGCTGCAGGAAGACCCAGAGTTACCTCTGCTGCAGGAAGACCCAGAGTTACCTCTGCTGCAGAGGATAAGTTCATTAGAGTTACCAGCCTCCGAAATTGCAGCCCACATAAATGCTTCACAGAGTTCAAGTAAAAAGTAAAAAGACACATCTCAAAATGAACTGTTCACAGGAGACCGCGTGAATCAGGCCTTCATGGTCAAATTGCTGCAAAGAAACCCACTACTAAAGGACACCAATAAGAAGAAGAGACTTGCTTGGGCCAAGAAACACGAGCAGTGGACATTAGACCGGTGGAAATCTGTCCTTTGGTCTGATGAGCCCAAACTTGAGATTTTTGGTTTAAACCGTCGTGTCTTTGTAGTACACACTACTACATGGAAAGGATCTGACAGACCAGACCAGGGTGGTAGTATAACGTTATGATTCTGACAGACCAGGGTGGTAGTATAACATTATGATTCTGACAGACCAGACCAGGGTGGTAGTATAACGTTATGATTCTGACAGACCAGGGTGGTAGTATAACATTATGATTCTGACAGACCAGACCAGGGTGGTAGTATAACGTTATGATTCTGACAGACCAGACCAGGGTGGTAGTATAACGTTATGATTCTGACAGACCAGACCAGGGTGGTAGTATAACATTATGATTCTGACAGACCAGGGTGGTAGTATAACGTTATGATTCTGACAGACCAGGGTGGTAGTATAACGTTATGATTCTGACAGACCAGGGTGGTAGTATAACGTTATGATTCTGACAGACCAGACCAGGGTGGTAGTATAACGTTATGATTCTGACAGACCAGGGTGGTAGTATAACGTTATGATTCTGACAGACCAGACCAGGGTGGTAGTATAACATTATGATTCTGACAGACCAGGGTGGTAGTATAACGTTATGATTCTGACAGACCAGACCAGGGTGGTAGTATAACATTATGATTCTGACAGACCAGACCAGGGTGGTAGTATAACATTATGATTCTGACAGACCAGACCAGGGTGGTAGTATAACGTTATGATTCTGACAGACCAGGGTGGTAGTATAACGTTATGATTCTGACAGACCAGACCAGGGTGGCAGTATAACGTTATGATTCTGACAGACCAGGGTGGTAGTATAACGTTATGATTCTGACAGACCAGACCAGGGTGGTAGTATAACGTTATGATTCTGACAGACCAGGGTGGTAGTATAACGTTATGATTCTGACAGACCAGACCAGGGTGGTAGTATAACATTATGATTCTGACAGACCAGGGTGGTAGTATAACATTATGATTCTGACAGACCAGGGTGGTAGTATAACATTATGATTCTGACAGACCAGACCAGGGTGGTAGTATAACGTTATGATTCTGACAGACCAGACCAGGGTGGTAGTATAACGTTATGATTCTGACAGACCAGGGTGGTAGTATAACGTTATGATTCTGACAGACCAGGGTGGTAGTATAACGTTATGATTCTGACAGACCAGGGTGGTAGTATAACATTATGATTCTGACAGACCAGACCAGGGTGGTAGTATAACGTTATGATTCTGACAGACCAGGGTGGTAGTATAACATTATGATTCTGACAGACCAGACCAGGGTGGTAGTATAACGTTATGATTCTGACAGACCAGACCAGGGTGGTAGTATAACGTTATGATTCTGACAGACCAGACCAGGGTGGTAGTATAACGTTATGATTCTGACAGACCAGACCAGGGTGGTAGTATAACGTTATGATTCTGACAGACCAGGGTGGTAGTATAACGTTATGATTCTGACAGACCAGGGTGGTAGTATAACGTTATGATTCTGACAGACCAGGGTGGTAGTATAACGTTATGATTCTGACAGACCAGACCAGGGTGGTAGTATAACATTATGATTCTGACAGACCAGGGTGGTAGTATAACGTTATGATTCTGACAGACCAGGGTGGTAGTATAACGTTATGATTCTGACAGACCAGACCAGGGTGGTAGTATAACGTTATGATTCTGAAAGACCAGACCAGGGTGGTAGTATAACGTTATGATTCTGACAGACCAGACCAGGGTGGTAGTATAACGTTATGATTCTGACAGACCAGGGTGGTAGTATAACGTTATGATTCTGACAGACCAGACCAGGGTGGTAGTATAACGTTATGATTCTGACAGACCAGACCAGGGTGGTAGTATACCATTACGATTCTGACAGACCAGGGTGGTAGTATAACGTTATGATTCTGACAGACCAGACCAGGGTGGTAGTATAACGTTATGATTCTGACAGACCAGGGTGGTAGTATAACATTATGATTCTGACAGACCAGACCAGGCTGGTAGTATAACGTTATGATTCTGACAGACCAGACCAGGGTGGTAGTATAACATTACGATTCTGACAGACCAGGGTGGTAGTATAACATTATGATTCTGACAGACCAGACCAGGGTGGTAGTATAACGTTATGATTCTGACAGACCAGGGTGGTAGTATAACGTTATGATTCTGACAGACCAGGGTGGCAGTATAACGTTATGATTCTGACAGACCAGACCAGGGTGGTAGTATAACGTTATGATTCTGACAGACCAGACCAGGGTGGTAGTATAACGTTATGATTCTGACAGACCAGGGTGGTAGTATAACGTTATGATTCTGACAGACCAGGGTGGTAGTATAACGTTATCATTCTGACAGACCAGACCAGGGTGGAAGTATAACGTTATGATTCTGACAGACCAGACCGGGTGGTAGTATAACGTTATGATTCTGACAGACCAGGGTGGTAGTATAACGTTATGATTCTGACAGACCAGACCAGGGTGGTAGTATAACGTTATGATTCTGACAGACCAGACCAGGGTGGTAGTATAACGTTATGATTCTGACAGACCAGACCAGGGTGGTAGTATAACGTTATGATTCTGACAGACCAGACCAGGGTGGTAGAATAACGTTATGATTCTGACAGACCAGGGTGGTAGTATAACGTTATGATTCTGACAGACCAGACCAGGGTGGTAGTATAACGTTATGATTCTGACAGACCAGGGTGGTAGTATAACGTTATGATTCTGACAGACCAGACCAGGGTGGTAGTATAACGTTATGATTCTGACAGACCAGACCAGGGTGGTAGTATAACGTTATGATTCTGACAGACCAGACCAGGGTGGTAGTATAACGTTATGATTCTGACAGACCAGGGTGGTAGTATAACATTATGATTCTGACAGACCAGGGTGGTAGTATAACGTTATGATTCTGACAGACCAGACCAGGGTGGTAGTATAACGTTATGATTCTGACAGACCAGGGTGGTAGTATAACGTTATGATTCTGACAGACCAGACCAGGGTGGTAGTATAACATTATGATTCTGACAGACCAGACCAGGGTGGTAGTATAACGTTATGATTCTGACAGACCAGACCAGGGTGGTAGTATAACGTTATGATTCTGACAGACCAGGGTGGTAGTATAACGTTATGATTCTGACAGACCAGACCAGGGTGGTAGTATAACGTTATGATTCTGACAGACCAGGGTGGTAGTATAACGTTATGATTCTGACAGACCAGGGTGGTAGTATAACGTTATGATTCTGACAGCCTTGACCAGAGTGGTAGTATAACGTTATGATTCTGACAGACCAGACCAGGGTGGTAGTATAACATTATGATTCTGACAGACCAGACCGGGTGGTAGTATAACGTTATGATTCTGACAGACCAGGGTGGTAGTATAACGTTATGATTCTGACAGACCAGACCAGGGTGGTAGTATAACATTATGATTCTGACAGACCAGACCAGGGTGGTAGTATAACGTTATGATTCTGACAGACCAGACCAGGGTGGTAGTATAACGTTATGATTCTGACAGACCAGACCAGGGTGGTAGTATAACATTATGATTCTGACAGACCAGACCAGGGTGGTAGTATAACGTTATGATTCTGACAGACCAGGGTAGTAGTATAACATTATGATTCTGACAGACCAGACCAGGGTGGTAGTATAACGTTATGATTCTGACAGACCAGACCAGGGTGGTAGTATAACGTTATGATTCTGACAGACCAGGGTGGTAGTATAACGTTATGATTCTGACAGACCAGACCAGGGTGGTAGTATAACGTTATGATTCTGACAGACCAGGGTGGTAGTATAACGTTATGATTCTGACAGACCAGACCAGGGTGGTAGTATAACATTATGATTCTGACAGATCAGACCAGGGTGGTAGTATAACGTTATGATTCTGACAGACCAGACCAGGGTGGTAGTATAACATTATGATTCTGACAGACCAGGGTGGTAGTATAACATTATGATTCTGACAGACCAGACCGGGTGGTAGTATAACGTTATGATTCTGACAGACCAGGGTGGTAGTATAACGTTATGATTCTGACAGACCAGACCAGGGTGGTAGTATAACATTATGATTCTGACAGACCAGACCGGGTGGTAGTATAACGTTATGATTCTGACAGACCAGGGTGGTAGTATAACATTATGATTCTGACAGACCAGACCAGGGTGGTAGTATAACATTATGATTCTGACAGACCAGGGTGGTAGTATAACGTTATGATTCTGACAGACCAGACCAGGGTGGTAGTATAACGTTATGATTCTGACAGACCAGGGTGGTAGTATAACGTTATGATTCTGACAGACCAGACCAGGGTGGTAGTATAACGTTATGATTCTGACAGACCAGGGTGGTAGTATAACGTTATGATTCTGACAGACCAGACCAGGGTGGTAGTATAACATTATGATTCTGACAGACCAGACCAGGGTGGTAGTATAACGTTATGATTCTGACAGACCAGACCAGGGTGGTAGTATAACGTTATGATTCTGACAGACCAGGGTGGTAGTATAACGTTATGATTCTGACAGACCAGACCAGGGTGGTAGTATAACGTTATGATTCTGACAGACCAGGGTGGTAGTATAACGTTATGATTCTGACAGACCAGACCAGGGTGGTAGTATAACATTATGATTCTGACAGACCAGACCAGGGTGGTAGTATAACGTTATGATTCTGACAGACCAGACCAGGGTGGTAGTATAACGTTATGATTCTGACAGACCAGACCAGGGTGGTAGTATAACATTATGATTCTGACAGACCAGACCAGGGTGGTAGTATAACGTTATGATTCTGACAGACCAGGGTGGTAGTATAACGTTATGATTCTGACAGACCAGACCAGGGTGGCAGTATAACGTTATGATTCTGACAGACCAGGGTGGTAGTATAACGTTATGATTCTGACAGACCAGACCAGGGTGGTAGTATAACATTATGATTCTGACAGACCAGGGTGGTAGTATAACATTATGATTCTGACAGACCAGGGTGGTAGTATAACATTATGATTCTGACAGACCAGACCAGGGTGGTAGTATAACGTTATGATTCTGACAGACCAGACCAGGGTGGTAGTATAACGTTATGATTCTGACAGACCAGGGTGGTAGTACAACGTTATGATTCTGACAGACCAGGGTGGTAGTATAACGTTATGATTCTGACAGACCAGGGTGGTAGTATAACATTATGATTCTGACAGACCAGACCAGGGTGGTAGTATAACGTTATGATTCTGACAGACCAGGGTGGTAGTATAACATTATGATTCTGACAGACCAGACCAGGGTGGTAGTATAACGTTATGATTCTGACAGACCAGACCAGGGTGGTAGTATAACGTTATGATTCTGACAGACCAGACCAGGGTGGTAGTATAACGTTATGATTCTGACAGACCAGACCAGGGTGGTAGTATAACGTTATGATTCTGACAGACCAGGGTGGTAGTATAACGTTATGATTCTGACAGACCAGGGTGGTAGTATAACGTTATGATTCTGACAGACCAGGGTGGTAGTATAACGTTATGATTCTGACAGACCAGACCAGGGTGGTAGTATAACATTATGATTCTGACAGACCAGGGTGGTAGTATAACGTTATGA
This sequence comes from Oncorhynchus masou masou, assembly GCF_036934945.1. Classification (NCBI taxonomy): domain Eukaryota; kingdom Metazoa; phylum Chordata; class Actinopteri; order Salmoniformes; family Salmonidae; genus Oncorhynchus; species Oncorhynchus masou. Next base: position 92,583 of record NW_027016772.1, read on the forward strand.
TTCTGACAGACCAGGGTGGTAGTATAACGTTATGATTCTGACAGACCAGACCAGGGTGGTAGTATAACGTTATGATTCTGACAGACCAGACCAGGGTGGTAGTATAACGTTATGATTCTGACAGACCAGACCAGGGTGGTAGTATAATGTTATGATTCTGACAGACCAGGGTGGTAGTATAACGTTATGATTCTGACAGACCAGACCAGGGTGGTAGTATAACGTTATGATTCTGACAGACCAGACCAGGGTGGTAGTATACCATTACGATTCTGACAGACCAGGGTGGTAGAATAACGTTATGATTCTGACAGACCAGACCAGGGTGGTAGTATAACGTTATGATTCTGACAGACCAGGGTGGTAGTATAACATTATGATTCTGACAGACCAGACCAGGCTGGAAGTATAACGTTATGATTCTGACAGACCAGACCAGGGTGGTAGTATAACATTACGATTCTGACAGACCAGGGTGGTAGTATAACATTATGATTCTGACAGACCAGACCAGGGTGGTAGTATAACGTTATGATTCTGACAGACCAGGGTGGTAGTATAACGTTATGATTCTGACAGACCAGGGTGGCAGTATAACGTTATGATTCTGACAGACCAGACCAGGGTGGTAGTATAACGTTATGATTCTGACAGACCAGACCAGGGTGGTAGTATAACGTTATGATTCTGACAGACCAGGGTGGTAGTATAACGTTATGATTCTGACAGACCAGGGTGGTAGTATAACGTTATCATTCTGACAGACCAGACCAGGGTGGAAGTATAACGTTATGATTCTGACAGACCAGACCGGGTGGTAGTATAACGTTATGATTCTGACAGACCAGGGTGGTAGTATAACGTTATGATTCTGACAGACCAGACCAGGGTGGTAGTATAACGTTATGATTCTGACAGACCAGACCAGGGTGGTAGTATAACGTTATGATTCTGACAGACCAGACCAGGGTGGTAGTATAACGTTATGATTCTGACAGACCAGGGTGGTAGTATAACGTTATGATTCTGACAGACCAGGGTGGTAGTATAACGTTATGATTCTGACAGACCAGGGTGGTAGTATAACGTTATGATTCTGACAGACCAGGGTGGTAGTATAACGTTATGATTCTGACAGACCAGACCAGGGTGGTAGTATAACATTATGATTCTGACAGACCAGGGTGGTAGTATAACGTTATGATTCTGACAGACCAGGGTGGTAGTATAACGTTATGATTCTGACAGACCAGACCAGGGTGGTAGTATAACGTTATGATTCTGACAGACCAGACCAGGGTGGTAGTATAACGTTATGATTCTGACAGACCAGACCAGGGTGGTAGTATAATGTTATGATTCTGACAGACCAGGGTGGTAGTATAACGTTATGATTCTGACAGACCAGACCAGGGTGGTAGTATAACGTTATGATTCTGACAGACCAGACCAGGGTGGTAGTATACCATTACGATTCTGACAGACCAGGGTGGTAGTATAACGTTATGATTCTGACAGACCAGACCAGGGTGGTAGTATAACGTTATGATTCTGACAGACCAGGGTGGTAGTATAACATTATGATTCTGACAGACCAGACCAGGCTGGTAGTATAACGTTATGATTCTGACAGACCAGACCAGGGTGGTAGTATAACATTACGATTCTGACAGACCAGGGTGGTAGTATAACATTATGATTCTGACAGACCAGACCAGGGTGGTAGTATAACGTTATGATTCTGACAGACCAGGGTGGTAGTATAACGTTATGATTCTGACAGACCAGGGTGGCAGTATAACGTTATGATTCTGACAGACCAGACCAGGGTGGTAGTATAACGTTATGATTCTGACAGACCAGACCAGGGTGGTAGTATAACGTTATGATTCTGACAGACCAGGGTGGTAGTATAACGTTATGATTCTGACAGACCAGGGTGGTAGTATAACGTTATCATTCTGACAGACCAGACCAGGGTGGAAGTATAACGTTATGATTCTGACAGACCAGACCGGGTGGTAGTATAACGTTATGATTCTGACAGACCAGGGTGGTAGTATAACGTTATGATTCTGACAGACCAGACCAGGGTGGTAGTATAACGTTATGATTCTGACAGACCAGACCAGGGTGGTAGTATAACGTTATGATTCTGACAGACCAGACCAGGGTGGTAGTATAACGTTATGATTCTGACAGACCAGACCAGGGTGGTAGAATAACGTTATGATTCTGACAGACCAGGGTGGTAGTATAACGTTATGATTCTGACAGACCAGACCAGGGTGGTAGTATAACGTTATGATTCTGACAGACCAGGGTGGTAGTATAACGTTATGATTCTGACAGACCAGACCAGGGTGGTAGTATAACGTTATGATTCTGACAGACCAGACCAGGGTGGTAGTATAACGTTATGATTCTGACAGACCAGACCAGGGTGGTAGTATAACGTTATGATTCTGACAGACCAGGGTGGTAGTATAACATTATGATTCTGACAGACCAGACCAGGGTGGTAGTATAACGTTATGATTCTGACAGACCAGACCAGGGTGGTAGTATAACGTTATGATTCTGACAGACCAGGGTGGTAGTATAACGTTATGATTCTGACAGACCAGACCAGGGTGGTAGTATAACATTATGATTCTGACAGACCAGACCAGGGTGGTAGTATAACGTTATGATTCTGACAGACCAGACCAGGGTGGTAGTATAACGTTATGATTCTGACAGACCAGGGTGGTAGTATAACGTTATGATTCTGACAGACCAGGGTGGTAGTATAACGTTATGATTCTGACAGACCAGGGTGGTAGTATAACGTTATGATTCTGACAGACCAGACCAGGGTGGTAGTATAACGTTATGATTCTGACAGACCAGACCAGGGTGGTAGTATAACGTTATGATTCTGACAGACCAGGGTGGTAGTATAACGTTATGATTCTGACAGACCAGGGTGGTAGTATAACGTTATGATTCTGACAGACCAGACCAGGGTGGTAGTATAACGTTATGATTCTGACAGACCAGGGTGGTAGTATAACGTTATGATTCTGACAGACCAGACCAGGGTGGTAGTATAACGTTATGATTCTGACAGACCAGGGTGGTAGTATAACGTTATGATTCTGACAGACCAGACCAGGGTGGTAGTATAACATTACGATTCTGACAGACCAGGGTGGTAGTATAACGTTATGATTCTGACAGACCAGACAAGGGTGGTAGTATAACATTATGATTCTGACAGACCAGACCAGGGTGGTAGTATAACGTTATGATTCTGACAGACCAGGGTGGTAGTATAACGTTATGATTCTGACAGACCAGACCAGGGTGGTAGTATAACGTTATGATTCTGACAGACCAGACCAGGGTGGTAGTATAACGTTATGATTCTGACAGACCAGGGTGGTAGTATAACGTTATGATTCTGACAGACCAGGGTGGTAGTATAACGTTATGATTCTGACAGACCAGACCAGGGTGGTAGTATAACGTTATGATTCTGACAGACCAGGGTGGTAGTATAACGTTATGATTCTGACAGACCAGACCAGGGTGGTAGTATAACGTTATGATTCTGACAGACCAGGGTGGTAGTATAACGTTATGATTCTGACAGACCAGGGTGGTAGTATAACGTTGTGATTCTGACAGACCAGACCAGGGTGGTAGTATAACATTATGATTCTGACAGACCAGACCAGGGTGGTAGTATAACGTCATGATTCTGACAGACCAGACCAGGGTGGTAGTATAACGTTATGATTCTGACAGACCAGACCAGGGTGGTAGTATAACGTTATGATTCTGACAGACCAGAGTGGTAGTATAACGTTATGATTCTGACAGACCAGGGTGGTAGTATAACGTTATGATTCTGACAGACCAGACCAGGGTGGTAGTATAACATTATGATTCTGACAGACCAGGGTGGTAGTATAACGTTATGATTCTGACAGACCAGAACAGGGTGGTAGTATAACATTATGATTCTGACAGACCAGGGTGGTAGTATAACGTTATGATTCTGACAGACCAGACCAGGGTGGTAGTATAACGTTATGATTCTGACAGACCAGGGTGGTAGTATAACGTTATGATTCTGACAGACCAGGGTGGTAGTATAACATTATGATTCTGACTATGTGTAGTTGTCTCACAAACCAGGTTGCATCCCAAATGGCACCCTATTCCCTATATAGTGCATTAGGTCCTGGTTAAAAGTAGTGCACTATGTAGGGAATAGGGTGCCATTTGGGATCTACAGTCAGACGGGAGGAGAATGTGCCATGAAATGAGTTTGTGAAGCTAACCGTGGAGCTGAGGGTCGTTGCTGTGATACCTGATTATTGCATGTAGAGTCCATCCAGCTGGAGGCTCATCTACTGTCTGGCTCATTCAGCAGGATTCAAGTCTGGATGGGGCGCTTCCCAAATGGTGCTCTATTCCCTAAACTGCACTTCTTATTACCACGGCCCATAGAATGCCTTTTGGGACGTAAACGACCTCTCTGACACAACAACATTTAATTAACACGCGAGAACGAGTAAGAGGGGGCGGGTGAGAGGAGGAGAAGAGAAGGATGAGAGGGAGGGGAGGAGGAGGAGAGGAGGAGGAGAGAAGGATGAGAGGAAGAGAGGAGGAGGGGAGGAGGAGAGGAGGAGGGGAGGAGGAGGGGTGTTGTGAAGCACCAGGAAGAGGAGATGAAGGAGGAGGAAAGAGAGGACGATGAGAGGAGGAGGAGGAGGATGAGAAGAGAGGAGGATGGGAGGAGGAAGAGAGGAGGAGGAGGATGAGAGGAGGAGGAGGAGGAGGAGGAGAGGAGGAGGGGAGGAGGAAGAGGAGGAGGAGGAGGAGAAGAGGATGAGAGGAGGAAGAGAGGAGGATGAGGGGAGGATGAGAGGAGGATGAGAGAAGGAGGAGAGGAGGAAGAGGAGGGTGAGAGAAGGAGGAGAGGAGGAAGAGGAGGGTGAGAGGAGGATGAGAGAAGGAGGAGAGGAGGAAGAGGAGGGTGAGAGGAGGAAGAGGAGGGTGAGAGGAGGAGAGGAGGAGAGGAGGAAGAGGAGGGTGAGAGGAGGGGAGGAGGAAGAGAAGGATGAGAGGAGGATGGGAATCTGAAACAGTCTTGTCAGAGTGACTAATCAGCGAGTGTTTACTTGACTTTATCTCTTTATCTGGTGAGGAGCTGAAAGGCCTCAGGTTCAGTTGATCCTGAAATATTTATACAACACAAACATGTCTCACTTCTGGAAAAGAGTAGAGGTGTTAAGGAGAACACAATCTGTTCAAATAAAACCCATAAAACTCTGAACTCCTCTGGGTTGGGCTTTGGGTGTGAATATGGAGACGATGTTTACAAAAGACATACCGTCTTAAAATATCTTTTCACACGAAGTTGGAGGAGGAGGAGGAAGAGAGGTGGAAGAGAGGACAAGGTTGGAGGAGGAGAAAGAGGAGGAATAGAGGAGGATGAGAGGAAAAGGTTGGAGAAGGAGGAGGAGGAGGAGGAAGAAGAGAGGAGGACGAGACGAATAGGTTGGAGGAGGAGGAGGAGGAGGAGGAAGAGAGGAGGAAGAGAGGACTAGGTTGGAGGAGGAGGACGAGGAACAGAGGAGGACGAGAGGACTAGGTTGGAGGAGGAGGAGGAGGAAGAGAGGAGGAAGAGAGGACTAGGTTGGAGGAGGAGGAGGAGGTGGAAGAGAGGAGGAAGAGAGGACTAGGTTGGAGGAGGAGGAGGAGGTGGAAGAGAGGAGGAAGAGAGGACTAGGTTGGAAGAGGAGGACGAGGAACAGAGGAGGACGAGAGGACTAGGTTGGAGGAGGAGGAAGAGAGGAGGAAGAGAGGACTAGGTTGGAGGAGGAGGACGAGGAACAGAGGAGGACGAGAGGACTAGGTTGGAGGAGGTGGAAGAGAGGAGGAAGAGAGGACTAGGTTGGAGGAGGTGGAAGAAGAGAGGAGGAAGAGAGGACTAGGTTGGAGGAGGAGGAAGAGAGGAGGACGAGAGGACTAGGTTGGAGGAGGTGGAAGAAGAGAAGAGGAAGAGAGGACTAGGTTGGAGGAGGAGGACGAGGAACAGAGGAGGACGAGAGGACTAGGTTGGAGGAGGAGGAAGAGAGGAGGAAGAGAGGACTAGGTTGGAGGAGGTGGAAGAAGAGAGGAGGAAGAGAGGACTAGGTTGGAGGAGGAGGAAGAGAGGAGGACGAGAGGACTAGGTTGGAGGAGGAGGAGGAGGTGGAAGAAGAGAGGAGGAAGAGAGGACTAGGTTGGAGGAGGAGGACGAGGAACAGAGGAGGACGAGAGGACTAGGTTGGAGGAGGAGGAAGAGAGGAGGAAGAGAGGACTAGGTTGGAGGAGGAGGAGGAGGAACAGAGGAGGACGAGACGACTAGGTTGGAGGAGGTGGAAGAAGAGAGGAGGAAGAGAGGACTAGGTTGGAGGAGGAGGAAGAGAGGAGGACGAGAGGACTAGGTTGGAGGAGGAGGACGAGGAACAGAGGAGGACGAGAGGACTAGGTTGGAGGAGGAGGAAGAGAGGAGGACGAGAGGACTAGGTTGGAGGAGGTGGAAGAAGAGAGGAGGAAGAGAGGACTAGGTTGGAGGAGGAGGACGAGGAACAGAGGAGGACGAGAGGACTAGGTTGTAGGAGGAGGAAGAGAGGACTAGGTTGGAGGAGGAGGAGGAGGAGGAAGAAGAGAGGAGGACGAGGTTGTATAAGAACTATGGAGACAGCAGTATATCTGTCTGTCTGATTGTATAATGGACCTGTGTGGAGGTAGACAGCAGTATGTCTGTCTGTCTGTCTGATAGTATAATGGACCTGTGTGGAGGTAGACAGCAGTATATCTGTCTGTCTGTCTGTCTGATAGTATAATGGACCTGTGTGGAGGTAGACAGCAGTATATCTGTCTGTCTGTCTGTCTGTCTGTCTGTCTGTCTGATAGTATAATGGACCTGTGTGGAGGTAGACAGCAGTATATCTGTCTGTCTGTCTGTCTGATAGTATAATGGACCTGTGTGGAGGTAGACAGCAGTATATCTGTCTGTCTGATAGTATAATGGACCTGTGTGGAGGTAGACAGCAGTATATCTGTCTGTCTGTCTGTCTGTCTGATAGTATAATGGACCTGTGTGGAGGTAGACAGCAGTATGTCTGTCTGTCTGTCTGTCTGATAGTATAATGGACCTGTGTGGAGGTAGACAGCAGTATATCTGTCTGTCTGATAGTATAATGGACCTGTGTGGAGGTAGACAGCAGTATGTCTGTCTGTCTGTCTGTCTGATAGTATAATGGACCTGTGTGGAGGTAGACAGCAGTATGTCTGTCTGTCTGATAGTATAATGGACCTGTGTGGAGGTAGACAGCAGTATGTCTGTCTGTCTGTCTGTCTGATAGTATAATGGACCTGTGTGGAGGTAGACAGCAGTATGTCTGTCTGTCTGATAGTATAATGGACCTGTGTGGAGGTAGACAGCAGTATGTCTGTCTGTCTGTCTGTCTGATAGTATAATGGACCTGTGTGGAGGTAGACAGCAGTATATCTGTCTGTCTGATAGTATAATGGACCTGTGTGGAGGTAGACAGCAGTATATCTGTCTGTCTGATAGTATAATGGACCTGTGTGGTGGTAGACAGCAGTATATCTGTCTGTCTGTCTGTCTGATAGTATAATGGACCTGTGTGGAGGTAGACAGCAGTATATCTGTCTGTCTGTCTGTCTGATAGTATAATGGACCTGTGTGGAGGTAGACAGCAGTATGTCTGTCTGTCTGTCTGTCTGATAGTATAATGGACCTGTGTGGAGGTAGACAGCAGTATATCTGTCTGTCTGATAGTATAATGGACCTGTGTGGAGGTAGACAGCAGTATATCTGTCTGTCTGTCTGTCTGTCTGATAGTATAATGGACCTGTGTGGAGGTAGACAGCAGTATATCTGTCTGTCTGTCTGTCTGATAGTATAATGGACCTGTGTGGAGGTAGACAGCAGTATGTCTGTCTGTCTGTCTGATAGTATAATGGACCTGTGTGGAGGTAGACAGCAGTATATCTGTCTGTCTGATAGTATAATGGACCTGTGTGGAGGTAGACAGCAGTATATCTGTCTGTCTGATAGTATAATGGACCTGTGTGGAGGTAGACAGCAGTATATCTGTCTGTCTGTCTGTCTGTCTGATAGTATAATGGACCTGTGTGGAGGTAGACAGCAGTATATCTGTCTGTCTGATAGTATAATGGACCTGTGTGGAGGTAGACAGCAGTATGTCTGTCTGTCTGTCTGTCTGATAGTATAATGGACCTGTGTGGAGGTAGACAGCAGTATGTCTGTCTGTCTGATAGTATAATGGACCTGTGTGGAGGTAGACAGCAGTATGTCTGTCTGTCTGTCTGTCTGATAGTATAATGGACCTGTGTGGAGGTAGACAGCAGTATGTCTGTCTGTCTGATAGTATAATGGACCTGTGTGGAGGTAGACAGCAGTATGTCTGTCTGTCTGTCTGTCTGATAGTATAATGGACCTGTGTGGAGGTAGACAGCAGTATATCTGTCTGTCTGATAGTATAATGGACCTGTGTGGAGGTAGACAGCAGTATATCTGTCTGTCTGTCTGTCTGATAGTATAATGGACCTGTGTGGAGGTAGACAGCAGTATGTCTGTCTGTCTGTCTGTCTGATAGTATAATGGACCTGTGTGGAGGTAGACAGCAGTATATCTGTCTGTCTGTCTGTCTGATAGTATAATGGACCTGTGTGGAGGTAGACAGCAGTATGTCTGTCTGTCTGTCTGTCTGATAGTATAATGGACCTGTGTGGAGGTAGACAGCAGTATATCTGTCTGTCTGTCTGATAGTATAATGGACCTGTGTGGAGGTAGACAGCAGTATGTCTGTCTGTCTGTCCTGTGTGGAGGTAGACAGCAGTATGTCTGTCTGTCTGATAGTATAATGGACCTGTGTGGAGGTAGACAGCAGTATATCTGTCTGTCTGATATAGTATAATGGACCTGTGTGGAGGTAGACAGCAGTATGTCTGTCTGTCTGTCTGTCTGATAGTATAATGGACCTGTGTGGAGGTAGACAGCAGTATATCTGTCTGTCTGTCTGTCTGTCTGATAGTATAATGGACCTGTGTGGAGGTAGTATATGTCTGTCTGTCTGTCTGTCTGATAGTATAATGGACCTGTGTGGAGGTAGACAGCAGTATATCTGTCTGTCTGATAGTATAATGGACCTGTGTGGAGGTAGACAGCAGTATATCTGTCTGTCTGATAGTATAATGGACTGTGTGGAGGTAGACAGCAGTATATCTATATCTGTCAGCAGTATGTCTGTCTGTCTGATAGTATAATGGACCTGTGTGGAGGTAGACAGCAGTATAATCTGTCTGTCTGTCTGTCTGATAGTATAATGGACCTGTGTGGAGGTAGACAGCAGTATATCTGTCTGTCTGTCTGTCTGATAGTATAATGGACCTGTGTGGAGGTAGACAGCAGTATATCTGTCTGTCTGTCTGTCTGATAGTATAATGGACCTGTGTGGAGGTAGACAGCAGTATGTCTGTCTGTCTGTCTGATCTATAATGGACCTGTATAATGGACTGTCTGTCTGTAGGGACCTGGTAGACAGCAGTATGTCTGTCTGTCTGATAGTATAATGGACCTGTGTGGAGGTAGACAGCAGTATGTCTGTCTGTCTGTCTGTCTGATAGTATAATGGACCTGTGTGGAGGTAGACAGCAGTATATCTGTCTGTCTGATAGTATAATGGACCTGTGTGGAGGTAGACAGCAGTATATCTGTCTGTCTGTCTGTCTGATAGTATAATGGACCTGTGTGGAGGTAGACAGCAGTATATCTGTCTGTCTGTCTGTCTGATAGTATAATGGACCTGTGTGGAGGTAGACAGCAGTATATCTGTCTGTCTGTCTGTCTGATAGTATAATGGACCTGTGTGGAGGTAGACAGCAGTATATCTGTCTGTCTGTCTGATAGTATAATGGACCTGTGTGGAGGTAGACAGCAGTATGTCTGTCTGTCTGTCTGTCTGATAGTATAATGGACCTGTGTGGAGGTAGACAGCAGTATGTCTGTCTGTCTGTCTGATAGTATAATGGACCTGTGTGGAGGTAGACAGCAGTATGTCTGTCTGTCTGTCTGATAGTATAATGGACCTGTGTGGAGGTAGACAGCAGTATATCTGTCTGTCTGTCTGTCTGATAGTATAATGGACCTGTGTGGAGGTAGACAGCAGTATATCTGTCTGTCTGATAGTATAATGGACCTGTGTGGAGGTAGACAGCAGTATGTCTGTCTGTCTGTCTGATAGTATAATGGACCTGTGTGGAGGTAGACAGCAGTATATCTGTCTGTCTGTCTGTCTGATAGTATAATGGACCTGTGTGGAGGTAGACAGCAGTATATCTGTCTGTCTGATAGTATAATGGACCTGTGTGGAGGTAGACAGCAGTATATCTGTCTGTCTGTCTGTCTGTCTGATAGTATAATGGACCTGTGTGGAGGTAGACAGCAGTATATCTGTCTGTCTGTCTGTCTGATAGTATAATGGACCTGTGTGGAGGTAGACAGCAGTATATCTGTCTGTCTGTCTGTCTGATAGTATAATGGACCTGTGTGGAGGTAGACAGCAGTATATCTGTCTGTCTGATAGTATAATGGACCTGTGTGGAGGTAGACAGCAGTATGTCTGTCTGTCTGTCTGTCTGATAGTATAATGGACCTGTGTGGTGGTAGACAGCAGTATTTCTGTCTGTCTGATAGTATAATGGACCTGTGTGGAGGTAGACAGCAGTATATCTGTCTGTCTGTCTGTCTGATAGTATAATGGACCTGTGTGGAGGTAGACAGCAGTATATCTGTCTGTCTGATAGTATAATGGACCTGTGTGGAGGTAGACAGCAGTATATCTGTCTGTCTGTCTGTCTGATAGTATAATGGACCTGTGTGGAGGTAGACAGCAGTATGTCTGTCTGTCTGATAGTATAATGGACCTGTGTGGAGGTAGACAGCAGTATATCTGTCTGTCTGTCTGTCTGATAGTATAATGGACCTGTGTGGAGGTAGACAGCAGTATATCTGTCTGTCTGTCTGTCTGATAGTATAATGGACCAGTGTGGAGGTAGACAGCAGTATATCTGTCTGTCTGATAGTATAATGGACCTGTGTGGAGGTAGACAGCAGTATATCTGTCTGTCTGATAGTATAATGGACCTGTGTGGAGGTAGACAGCAGTATATCTGTCTGTCTGTCTGTCTGATAGTATAATGGACCTGTGTGGAGGTAGACAGCAGTATATCTGTCTGTCTGATAGTATAATGGACCTGTGTGGAGGTAGACAGCAGTATGTCTGTCTGTCTGATAGTATAATGGACCTGTGTGGAGGTAGACAGCAGTATGTCTGTCTGTCTGTCTGTCTGATAGTATAATGGACCTGTGTGGAGGTAGACAGCAGTATGTCTGTCTGTCTGTCTGTCTGATAGTATAATGGACCTGTGTGGAGGTAGACAGCAGTATGTCTGTCTGTCTGTCTGTCTGTCTGATAGTATAATGGACCTGTGTGGAGGTAGACAGCAGTATATCTGTCTGTCTGTCTGTCTGATAGTATAATGGACCTGTGTGGAGGTAGACAGCAGTATGTCTGTCTGTCTGTCTGATAGTATAATGGACCTGTGTGGAGGTAGACAGCAGTATATCTGTCTGTCTGTCTGTCTGATAGTATAATGGACCTGTGTGGAGGTAGACAGCAGTATGTCTGTCTGTCTGTCTGTCTGATAGTATAATGGACCTGTGTGGAGGTAGACAGCAGTATATCTGTCTGTCTGATAGTATAATGGACCTGTGTGGAGGTAGACAGCAGTATGTCTGTCTGTCTGATAGTATAATGGACCTGTGTGGAGGTAGACAGCAGTATATCTGTCTGTCTGTCTGATAGTATAATGGACCTGTGTGGAGGTAGACAGCAGTATGTCTGTCTGTCTGATAGTATAATGGACCTGTGTGGAGGTAGACAGCAGTATATCTGTCTGTCTGATAGTATAATGGACCTGTGTGGAGGTAGACAGCAGTATGTCTGTCTGTCTGTCTGTCTGATAGTATAATGGACCTGTGTGGAGGTAGACAGCAGTATGTCTGTCTGTCTGATAGTATAATGGACCTGTGTGGAGGTAGACAGCAGTATGTCTGTCTGTCTGTCTGTCTGATAGTATAATGGACCTGTGTGGAGGTAGACAGCAGTATGTCTGTCTGTCTGATAGTATAATGGACCTGTGTGGAGGTAGACAGCAGTATGTCTGTCTGTCTGTCTGATAGTATAATGGACCTGTGTGGAGGTAGACAGCAGTATATCTGTCTGTCTGATAGTATAATGGACCTGTGTGGAGGTAGACAGCAGTATCTCTGTCTGTCTGTCTGTCTGATAGTATAATGGACCTGTGTGGAGGTAGACAGCAGTATGTCTGTCTGTCTGTCTGTCTGATAGTATAATGGACCTGTGTGGAGGTAGACAGCAGTATATCTGTCTGTCTGATAGTATAATGGACCTGTGTGGAGGTAGACAGCAGTATATCTGTCTGTCTGTCTGTCTGTCTGATAGTATAATGGACCTGTGTGGTGGTAGACAGCAGTATATCTGTCTGTCTGTCTGTCTGATAGTATAATGGACCTGTGTGGAGGTAGACAGCAGTATATCTGTCTGTCTGTCTGATAGTATAATGGACCTGTGTGGAGGTAGACAGCAGTATGTCTGTCTGTCTGTCTGTCTGATAGTATAATGGACCTGTGTGGAGGTAGACAGCAGTATGTCTGTCTGTCTGTCTGTCTGTCTGTCTGTCTGATAGTATAATGGACCTGTGTGGAGGTAGACAGCAGTATATCTGTCTGTCTGATAGTATAATGGACCTGTGTGGAGGTAGACAGCAGTATATCTGTCTGTCTGTCTGTCTGTCTGATAGTATAATGGACCTGTGTGGAGGTAGACAGCAGTATATCTGTCTGTCTGTCTGTCTGATAGTATAATGGACCTGTGTGGAGGTAGACAGCAGTATATCTGTCTGTCTGTCTGTCTGATAGTATAATGGACCTGTGTGGAGGTAGACAGCAGTATATCTGTCTGTCTGATAGTATAATGGACCTGTGTGGAGGTAGACAGCAGTATGTCTGTCTGTCTGTCTGTCTGATAGTATAATGGACCTGTGTGGTGGTAGACAGCAGTATTTCTGTCTGTCTGATAGTATAATGGACCTGTGTGGAGGTAGACAGCAGTATATCTGTCTGTCTGTCTGTCTGATAGTATAATGGACCTGTGTGGAGGTAGACAGCAGTATATCTGTCTGTCTGATAGTATAATGGACCTGTGTGGAGGTAGACAGCAGTATATCTGTCTGTCTGTCTGTCTGATAGTATAATGGACCTGTGTGGAGGTAGACAGCAGTATGTCTGTCTGTCTGATAGTATAATGGACCTGTGTGGAGGTAGACAGCAGTATATCTGTCTGTCTGTCTGTCTGATAGTATAATGGACCTGTGTGGAGGTAGACAGCAGTATATCTGTCTGTCTGTCTGTCTGATAGTATAATGGACCAGTGTGGAGGTAGACAGCAGTATATCTGTCTGTCTGATAGTATAATGGACCTGTGTGGAGGTAGACAGCAGTATATCTGTCTGTCTGATAGTATAATGGACCTGTGTGGAGGTAGACAGCAGTATATCTGTCTGTCTGTCTGTCTGATAGTATAATGGACCTGTGTGGAGGTAGACAGCAGTATATCTGTCTGTCTGATAGTATAATGGACCTGTGTGGAGGTAGACAGCAGTATGTCTGTCTGTCTGATAGTATAATGGACCTGTGTGGAGGTAGACAGCAGTATGTCTGTCTGTCTGTCTGTCTGATAGTATAATGGACCTGTGTGGAGGTAGACAGCAGTATGTCTGTCTGTCTGTCTGTCTGATAGTATAATGGACCTGTGTGGAGGTAGACAGCAGTATGTCTGTCTGTCTGTCTGTCTGTCTGATAGTATAATGGACCTGTGTGGAGGTAGACAGCAGTATATCTGTCTGTCTGTCTGTCTGATAGTATAATGGACCTGTGTGGAGGTAGACAGCAGTATGTCTGTCTGTCTGTCTGATAGTATAATGGACCTGTGTGGAGGTAGACAGCAGTATATCTGTCTGTCTGTCTGTCTGATAGTATAATGGACCTGTGTGGAGGTAGACAGCAGTATGTCTGTCTGTCTGTCTGTCTGATAGTATAATGGACCTGTGTGGAGGTAGACAGCAGTATATCTGTCTGTCTGATAGTATAATGGACCTGTGTGGAGGTAGACAGCAGTATGTCTGTCTGTCTGATAGTATAATGGACCTGTGTGGAGGTAGACAGCAGTATATCTGTCTGTCTGTCTGATAGTATAATGGACCTGTGTGGAGGTAGACAGCAGTATGTCTGTCTGTCTGATAGTATAATGGACCTGTGTGGAGGTAGACAGCAGTATATCTGTCTGTCTGATAGTATAATGGACCTGTGTGGAGGTAGACAGCAGTATGTCTGTCTGTCTGTCTGTCTGATAGTATAATGGACCTGTGTGGAGGTAGACAGCAGTATGTCTGTCTGTCTGATAGTATAATGGACCTGTGTGGAGGTAGACAGCAGTATGTCTGTCTGTCTGTCTGTCTGATAGTATAATGGACCTGTGTGGAGGTAGACAGCAGTATGTCTGTCTGTCTGATAGTATAATGGACCTGTGTGGAGGTAGACAGCAGTATGTCTGTCTGTCTGTCTGATAGTATAATGGACCTGTGTGGAGGTAGACAGCAGTATATCTGTCTGTCTGATAGTATAATGGACCTGTGTGGAGGTAGACAGCAGTATCTCTGTCTGTCTGTCTGTCTGATAGTATAATGGACCTGTGTGGAGGTAGACAGCAGTATGTCTGTCTGTCTGTCTGTCTGATAGTATAATGGACCTGTGTGGAGGTAGACAGCAGTATATCTGTCTGTCTGATAGTATAATGGACCTGTGTGGAGGTAGACAGCAGTATATCTGTCTGTCTGTCTGTCTGTCTGATAGTATAATGGACCTGTGTGGTGGTAGACAGCAGTATATCTGTCTGTCTGTCTGTCTGATAGTATAATGGACCTGTGTGGAGGTAGACAGCAGTATATCTGTCTGTCTGTCTGATAGTATAATGGACCTGTGTGGAGGTAGACAGCAGTATGTCTGTCTGTCTGTCTGTCTGATAGTATAATGGACCTGTGTGGAGGTAGACAGCAGTATGTCTGTCTGTCTGTCTGTCTGTCTGTCTGTCTGATAGTATAATGGACCTGTGTGGAGGTAGACAGCAGTATATCTGTCTGTCTGTCTGTCTGTCTGATAGTATAATGGACCTGTGTGGTGGTAGACAGCAGTATATCTGTCTGTCTGTCTGTCTGATAGTATAATGGACCTGTGTGGAGGTAGACAGCAGTATATCTGTCTGTCTGTCTGATAGTATAATGGACCTGTGTGGAGGTAGACAGCAGTATGTCTGTCTGTCTGTCTGTCTGATAGTATAATGGACCTGTGTGGAGGTAGACAGCAGTATATCTGTCTGTCTGATAGTATAATGGACCTGTGTGGAGGTAGACAGCAGTATGTCTGTCTGTCTGTCTGTCTGATAGTATAATGGACCTGTGTGGAGGTAGACAGCAGTATATCTGTCTGTCTGTCTGTCTGTCTGATAGTATAATGGACCTGTATAATGTGGAGTCTGTAGACAATGGACAGTATGTCTGTCTGTCTGTCTGTCTGTCTGATAGTATAATGGACCTGTGTGGAGGTAGACAGCAGTATATCTGTCTGTCTGTCTGTCTGTCTGATAGTATAATGGACCTGTGTGGAGGTAGACAGCAGTATATCTGTCTGTCTGTCTGTCTGATAGTATAATGGACCTGTGTGGAGGTAGACAGCAGTATATCTGTCTGTCTGTCTGTCTGATAGTATAATGGACCTGTGTGGAGGTAGACAGCAGTATATCTGTCTGTCTGATAGTATAATGGACCTGTGTGGAGGTAGACAGCAGTATGTCTGTCTGTCTGTCTGTCTGATAGTATAATGGACCTGTGTGGAGGTAGACAGCAGTATATCTGTCTGTCTGTCTGTCTGATAGTATAATGGACCTGTGTGGAGGTAGACAGCAGTATATCTGTCTGTCTGTCTGTCTGATAGTATAATGGACCTGTGTGGAGGTAGACAGCAGTATGTCTGTCTGTCTGATAGTATAATGGACCTGTGTGGAGGTAGACAGCAGTATGTCTGTCTGTCTATCTGTCTGATAGTATAATGGACCTGTGTGGAGGTAGACAGCAGTATATCTGTCTGTCTGATAGTATAATGGACCTGTGTGGAGGTAGACAGCAGTATATCTGTCTGTCTGTCTGTCTGTCTGATAGTATAATGGACCTGTGTGGAGGTAGACAGCAGTATATCTGTCTGTCTGTCTGTCTGATAGTATAATGGACCTGTGGGAGGTAGACAGCAGTATATCTGTCTGTCTGATAGTATAATGGACCTGTGTGGAGGTAGACAGCAGTATGTCTGTCTGTCTGTCTGTCTGATAGTATAATGGACCTGTGTGGTGGTAGACAGCAGTATTTCTGTCTGTCTGATAGTATAATGGACCTGTGTGGAGGTAGACAGCAGTATATCTGTCTGTCTGTCTGTCTGATAGTATAATGGACCTGTGTGGAGGTAGACAGCAGTATATCTGTCTGTCTGATAGTATAATGGACCTGTGTGGAGGTAGACAGCAGTATGTCTGTCTGTCTGTCTGTCTGATAGTATAATGGACCTGTGTGGAGGTAGACAGCAGTATGTCTGTCTGTCTGTCTGTCTGATAGTATAATGGACCTGTGTGGAGGTAGACAGCAGTATATCTGTCTGTCTGTCTGTCTGATAGTATAATGGACCTGTGTGGAGGTAGACAGCAGTATATCTGTCTGTCTGATAGTATAATGGACCTGTGTGGAGGTAGACAGCAGTATGTCTGTCTGTCTGATAGTATAATGGACCTGTGTGGAGGTAGACAGCAGTATATCTGTCTGTCTGTCTGTCTGATAGTATAATGGACCTGTGTGGAGGTAGACAGCAGTATATCTGTCTGTCTGTCTGTCTGATAGTATAATGGACCTGTGTGGAGGTAGACAGCAGTATGTCTGTCTGTCTGATAGTATAATGGACCTGTGTGGAGGTAGACAGCAGTATGTCTGTCTGTCTGATAGTATAATGGACCTGTGTGGAGGTAGACAGCAGTATATCTGTCTGTCTGTCTGTCTGATAGTATAATGGACCTGTGTGGAGGTAGACAGCAGTATATCTGTCTGTCTGATAGTATAATGGACCTGTGTGGAGGTAGACAGCAGTATATCTGTCTGTCTGTCTGTCTGATAGTATAATGGACCTGTGTGGAGGTAGACAGCAGTATATCTGTCTGTCTGTCTGTCTGATAGTATAATGGACCTGTGTGGAGGTAGACAGCAGTATATCTGTCTGTCTGTCTGTCTGATAGTATAATGGACCTGTGTGGAGGTAGACAGCAGTATATCTGTCTGTCTGTCTGTCTGATAGTATAATGGACCTGTGTGGAGGTAGACAGCAGTATGTCTGTCTGTCTGATAGTATAATGGACCTGTGTGGAGGTAGACAGCAGTATATCTGTCTGTCTGTCTGTCTGATAGTATAATGGACCTGTGTGGAGGTAGACAGCAGTATATCTGTCTGTCTGTCTGTCTGATAGTATAATGGACCTGTGTGGAGGTAGACAGCAGTATATCTGTCTGTCTGTCTGTCTGATATTATAATGGACCTGTGTGGAGGTAGACAGCAGTATATCTGTCTGTCTGATAGTATAATGGACCTGTGTGGTGGTAGACAGCAGTATATCTGTCTGTCTGTCTGTCTGATAGTATAATGGACCTGTGTGGAGGTAGACAGCAGTATATCTGTCTGTCTGTCTGTCTGATAGTATAATGGACCTGTGTGGAGGTAGACAGCAGTATGTCTGTCTGTCTGTCTGATAGTATAATGGACCTGTGTGGAGGTAGACAGCAGTATATCTGTCTGTCTGTCTGTCTGATAGTATAATGGACCTGTGTGGAGGTAGACAGCAGTATGTCTGTCTGTCTGTCTGTCTGATAGTATAATGGACCTGTGTGGAGGTAGACAGCAGTATATCTGTCTGTCTGATAGTATAATGGACCTGTGTGGAGGTAGACAGCAGTATGTCTGTCTGTCTGATAGTATAATGGACCTGTGTGGAGGTAGACAGCAGTATATCTGTCTGTCTGTCTGATAGTATAATGGACCTGTGTGGAGGTAGACAGCAGTATGTCTGTCTGTCTGATAGTATAATGGACCTGTGTGGAGGTAGACAGCAGTATATCTGTCTGTCTGATAGTATAATGGACCTGTGTGGAGGTAGACAGCAGTATGTCTGTCTGTCTGTCTGTCTGATAGTATAATGGACCTGTGTGGAGGTAGACAGCAGTATGTCTGTCTGTCTGATAGTATAATGGACCTGTGTGGAGGTAGACAGCAGTATGTCTGTCTGTCTGTCTGTCTGATAGTATAATGGACCTGTGTGGAGGTAGACAGCAGTATGTCTGTCTGTCTGATAGTATAATGGACCTGTGTGGAGGTAGACAGCAGTATGTCTGTCTGTCTGTCTGATAGTATAATGGACCTGTGTGGAGGTAGACAGCAGTATATCTGTCTGTCTGATAGTATAATGGACCTGTGTGGAGGTAGACAGCAGTATCTCTGTCTGTCTGTCTGTCTGATAGTATAATGGACCTGTGTGGAGGTAGACAGCAGTATGTCTGTCTGTCTGTCTGTCTGATAGTATAATGGACCTGTGTGGAGGTAGACAGCAGTATATCTGTCTGTCTGATAGTATAATGGACCTGTGTGGAGGTAGACAGCAGTATATCTGTCTGTCTGTCTGTCTGTCTGATAGTATAATGGACCTGTGTGGTGGTAGACAGCAGTATATCTGTCTGTCTGTCTGTCTGATAGTATAATGGACCTGTGTGGAGGTAGACAGCAGTATATCTGTCTGTCTGTCTGATAGTATAATGGACCTGTGTGGAGGTAGACAGCAGTATGTCTGTCTGTCTGTCTGTCTGATAGTATAATGGACCTGTGTGGAGGTAGACAGCAGTATGTCTGTCTGTCTGTCTGTCTGTCTGTCTGTCTGATAGTATAATGGACCTGTGTGGAGGTAGACAGCAGTATATCTGTCTGTCTGTCTGTCTGTCTGATAGTATAATGGACCTGTGTGGTGGTAGACAGCAGTATATCTGTCTGTCTGTCTGTCTGATAGTATAATGGACCTGTGTGGAGGTAGACAGCAGTATATCTGTCTGTCTGTCTGATAGTATAATGGACCTGTGTGGAGGTAGACAGCAGTATGTCTGTCTGTCTGTCTGTCTGATAGTATAATGGACCTGTGTGGAGGTAGACAGCAGTATATCTGTCTGTCTGATAGTATAATGGACCTGTGTGGAGGTAGACAGCAGTATGTCTGTCTGTCTGTCTGTCTGATAGTATAATGGACCTGTGTGGAGGTAGACAGCAGTATATCTGTCTGTCTGTCTGTCTGTCTGATAGTATAATGGACCTGTGTGGAGGTAGACAGCAGTATGTCTGTCTGTCTGTCTGTCTGTCTGATAGTATAATGGACCTGTGTGGAGGTAGACAGCAGTATATCTGTCTGTCTGTCTGTCTGTCTGATAGTATAATGGACCTGTGTGGAGGTAGACAGCAGTATATCTGTCTGTCTGTCTGTCTGATAGTATAATGGACCTGTGTGGAGGTAGACAGCAGTATATCTGTCTGTCTGTCTGTCTGATAGTATAATGGACCTGTGTGGAGGTAGACAGCAGTATATCTGTCTGTCTGATAGTATAATGGACCTGTGTGGAGGTAGACAGCAGTATGTCTGTCTGTCTGTCTGTCTGATAGTATAATGGACCTGTGTGGAGGTAGACAGCAGTATATCTGTCTGTCTGTCTGTCTGATAGTATAATGGACCTGTGTGGAGGTAGACAGCAGTATATCTGTCTGTCTGTCTGTCTGATAGTATAATGGACCTGTGTGGAGGTAGACAGCAGTATGTCTGTCTGTCTGATAGTATAATGGACCTGTGTGGAGGTAGACAGCAGTATGTCTGTCTGTCTATCTGTCTGATAGTATAATGGACCTGTGTGGAGGTAGACAGCAGTATATCTGTCTGTCTGATAGTATAATGGACCTGTGTGGAGGTAGACAGCAGTATATCTGTCTGTCTGTCTGTCTGTCTGATAGTATAATGGACCTGTGTGGAGGTAGACAGCAGTATATCTGTCTGTCTGTCTGTCTGATAGTATAATGGACCTGTGTGGAGGTAGACAGCAGTATATCTGTCTGTCTGATAGTATAATGGACCTGTGTGGAGGTAGACAGCAGTATGTCTGTCTGTCTGTCTGTCTGATAGTATAATGGACCTGTGTGGTGGTAGACAGCAGTATTTCTGTCTGTCTGATAGTATAATGGACCTGTGTGGAGGTAGACAGCAGTATATCTGTCTGTCTGTCTGTCTGATAGTATAATGGACCTGTGTGGAGGTAGACAGCAGTATATCTGTCTGTCTGATAGTATAATGGACCTGTGTGGAGGTAGACAGCAGTATGTCTGTCTGTCTGTCTGTCTGATAGTATAATGGACCTGTGTGGAGGTAGACAGCAGTATGTCTGTCTGTCTGTCTGTCTGATAGTATAATGGACCTGTGTGGAGGTAGACAGCAGTATATCTGTCTGTCTGTCTGTCTGATAGTATAATGGACCTGTGTGGAGGTAGACAGCAGTATATCTGTCTGTCTGATAGTATAATGGACCTGTGTGGAGGTAGACAGCAGTATGTCTGTCTGTCTGATAGTATAATGGACCTGTGTGGAGGTAGACAGCAGTATATCTGTCTGTCTGTCTGTCTGATAGTATAATGGACCTGTGTGGAGGTAGACAGCAGTATATCTGTCTGTCTGTCTGTCTGATAGTATAATGGACCTGTGTGGAGGTAGACAGCAGTATGTCTGTCTGTCTGATAGTATAATGGACCTGTGTGGAGGTAGACAGCAGTATGTCTGTCTGTCTGATAGTATAATGGACCTGTGTGGAGGTAGACAGCAGTATATCTGTCTGTCTGTCTGTCTGATAGTATAATGGACCTGTGTGGAGGTAGACAGCAGTATATCTGTCTGTCTGATAGTATAATGGACCTGTGTGGAGGTAGACAGCAGTATATCTGTCTGTCTGTCTGTCTGATAGTATAATGGACCTGTGTGGAGGTAGACAGCAGTATATCTGTCTGTCTGTCTGTCTGATAGTATAATGGACCTGTGTGGAGGTAGACAGCAGTATATCTGTCTGTCTGTCTGTCTGATAGTATAATGGACCTGTGTGGAGGTAGACAGCAGTATATCTGTCTGTCTGTCTGTCTGATAGTATAATGGACCTGTGTGGAGGTAGACAGCAGTATGTCTGTCTGTCTGATAGTATAATGGACCTGTGTGGAGGTAGACAGCAGTATATCTGTCTGTCTGTCTGTCTGATAGTATAATGGACCTGTGTGGAGGTAGACAGCAGTATATCTGTCTGTCTGTCTGTCTGATAGTATAATGGACCTGTGTGGAGGTAGACAGCAGTATATCTGTCTGTCTGTCTGTCTGATATTATAATGGACCTGTGTGGAGGTAGACAGCAGTATATCTGTCTGTCTGATAGTATAATGGACCTGTGTGGTGGTAGACAGCAGTATATCTGTCTGTCTGTCTGTCTGTCTGTCTGATAGTATAATGGACCTGTGTGGAGGTAGACAGCAGTATATCTGTCTGTCTGTCTGTCTGATAGTATAATGGACCTGTGTGGTGGTAGACAGCAGTATATCTGTCTGTCTGATAGTATAATGGACCTGTGTGGAGGTAGACAGCAGTATATCTGTCTGTCTGTCTGTCTGATAGTATAATGGACCTGTGTGGAGGTAGACAGCAGTATGTCTGTCTGTCTGATAGTATAATGGACCTGTGTGGAGGTAGACAGCAGTATATCTGTCTGTCTGTCTGTCTGATAGTATAATGGACCTGTGTGGAGGTAGACAGCAGTATGTCTGTCTGTCTGTCTGTCTGTCTGATAGTATAATGGACCTGTGTGGAGGTAGACAGCAGTATGTCTGTCTGTCTGTCTGTCTGATAGTATAATGGACCTGTGTGGAGGTAGACAGCAGTATGTCTGTCTGTCTGATAGTATAATGGACCTGTGTGGTGGTAGACAGCAGTATATCTGTCTGTCTGTCTGTCTGATAGTATAATGGACCTGTGTGGAGGTAGACAGCAGTATATCTGTCTGTCTGATAGTATAATGGACCTGTGTGGAGGTAGACAGCAGTATGTCTGTCTGTCTGTCTGTCTGATAGTATAATGGACCTGTGTGGAGGTAGACAGCAGTATGTCTGTCTGTCTGATAGTATAATGGACCTGTGTGGAGGTAGACAGCAGTATGTCTGTCTGTCTGATAGTATAATGGACCTGTGTGGTGGTAGACAGCAGTATATCTGTCTGTCTGTCTGTCTGATAGTATAATGGACCTGTGTGGAGGTAGACAGCAGTATATCTGTCTGTCTGATAGTATAATGGACCTGTGTGGAGGTAGACAGCAGTATGTCTGTCTGTCTGTCTGTCTGATAGTATAATGGACCTGTGTGGAGGTAGACAGCAGTATATCTGTCTGTCTGTCTGTCTGATAGTATAATGGACCTGTGTGGAGGTAGACAGCAGTATGTCTGTCTGTCTGTCTGATAGTATAATGGACCTGTGTGGAGGTAGACAGCAGTATGTCTGTCTGTCTGTCTGTCTGATAGTATAATGGACCTGTGTGGAGGTAGACAGCAGTATATCTGTCTGTCTGATAGTATAATGGACCTGTGTGGAGGTAGACAGCAGTATATCTGTCTGTCTGTCTGTCTGATAGTATAATGGACCTGTGTGGAGGTAGACAGCAGTATGTCTGTCTGTCTGATAGTATAATGGACCTGTGTGGAGGTAGACAGCAGTATATCTGTCTGTCTGATAGTATAATGGACCTGTGTGGAGGTAGACAGCAGTATATCTGTCTGTCTGTCTGTCTGATAGTATAATGGACCTGTGTGGAGGTAGACAGCAGTATATCTGTCTGTCTGTCTGTCTGATAGTATAATGGACCTGTGTGGAGGTAGACAGCAGTATGTCTGTCTGTCTGTCTGATAGTATAATGGACCTGTGTGGAGGTAGACAGCAGTATATCTCTGTCTGTCTGTCTGTCTGATAGTATAATGGACCTGTGTGGAGGTAGACAGCAGTATATCTGTCTGTCTGTCTGATAGTATAATGGACCTGTGTGGAGGTAGACAGCAGTATATCTGTCTGTCTGATAGTATAATGGACCTGTGTGGAGGTAGACAGCAGTATGTCTGTCTGTCTGTCTGTCTGATAGTATAATGGACCTGTGTGGAGGTAGACAGCAGTATATCTGTCTGTCTGTCTGTCTGATAGTATAATGGACCTGTGTGGAGGTAGACAGCAGTATATCTGTCTGTCTGTCTGTCTGATAGTATAATGGACCTGTGTGGAGGTACACAGCAGTATATCTGTCTGTCTGTCTGTCTGATAGTATAATGGACCTGTGTGGAGGTAGACAGCAGTATATCTGTCTGTCTGTCTGTCTGATAGTATAATGGACCTGTGTGGAGGTAGACAGCAGTATGTCTGTCTGTCTGTCTGATAGTATAATGGACCTGTGTGGAGGTAGACAGCAGTATGTCTGTCTGTCTGATAGTATAATGGACCTGTGTGGAGGTAGACAGCAGTATATCTGTCTGTCTGATAGTATAATGGACCTGTGTGGAGGTAGACAGCAGTATATCTGTCTGTCTGTCTGTCTGATAGTATAATGGACCTGTGTGGAGGTAGACAGCGGTATGTCTGTCTGTCTGATAGTATAATGGACCTGTGTGGAGGTAGACAGCAGTATGTCTGTCTGTCTGATAGTATAATGGACCTGTGTGGAGGTAGACAGCAGTATATCTGTCTGTCTGTCTGATAGTATAATGGACCTGTGTGGAGGTAGACAGCAGTATATCTGTCTGTCTGATAGTATAATGGACCTGTGTGGAGGTAGACAGCAGTATATCTGTCTGTCTGTCTGTCTGTCTGATAGTATAATGGACCTGTGTGGAGGTAGACAGCAGTATATCTGTCTGTCTGATAGTATAATGGACCTGTGTGGAGGTAGACAGCGGTATGTCTGTCTGTCTGATAGTATAATGGACCTGTGTGGAGGTAGACAGCAGTATATCTGTCTGTCTGTCTGATAGTATAATGGACCTGTGTGGAGGTAGACAGCAGTATATCTGTCTGTCTGATAGTATAATGGACCTGTGTGGAGGTAGACAGCAGTATATCTGTCTGTCTGTCTGTCTGATAGTATAATGGACCTGTGTGGAGGTAGACAGCAGTATGTCTGTCTGTCTGATAGTATAATGGACCTGTGTGGAGGTAGACAGCAGTATGTCTGTCTGTCTGATAGTATAATGGACCTGTGTGGAGGTAGACAGCAGTATATCTGTCTGTCTGTCTGTCTGATAGTATAATGGACCTGTGGGAGGTAGACAGCAGTATATCTGTCTGTCTGTCTGTCTGATAGTATAATGGACCTGTGTGGAGGTAGACAGCAGTATATCTGTCTGTCTGATAGTATAATGGACCTGTGTGGAGGTAGACAGCAGTATGTCTGTCTGTCTGTCTGTCTGATAGTATAATGGACCTGTGTGGAGGTAGACAGCAGTATATCTGTCTGTCTGTCTGATAGTATAATGGACCTGTGTGGAGGTAGACAGCAGTATGTCTGTCTGTCTGTCTGTCTGATAGTATAATGGACCTGTTTGGAGGTAGACAGCAGTATGTCTGTCTGTCTGATAGTATAATGGACCTGTGTGGAGGTAGACAGCAGTATATCTGTCTGTCTGTCTGTCTGATAGTATAATGGACCTGTGTGGAGGTAGACAGCAGTATATCTGTCTGTCTGATAGTATAATGGACCTGTGTGGAGGTAGACAGCAGTATATCTGTCTGTCTGTCTGTCTGATAGTATAATGGACCTGTGTGGAGGTAGACAGCAGTATATCTGTCTGTCTGTCTGTCTGATAGTATAATGGACCTGGTGGAGGTAGACAGCAGTATATCTGTCTGTCTGATAGTATAATGGACTGTGTGGAGGTAGACAGCAGTATATCTGTCTGTCTGTCTGTCTGATAGTATAATGGACCTGTGTGGAGGTAGACAGCAGTATGTCTGTCTGTCTGTCTGATAGTATAATGGACCTGTGTGGAGGTAGACAGCAGTATGTCTGTCTGTCTGTCTGATAGTATAATGGACCTGTGTGGAGGTAGACAGCAGTATATCTGTCTGTCTGTCTGTCTGTCTGATAGTATAATGGACCTGTGTGGAGGTAGACAGCAGTATATCTGTCTGTCTGTCTGTCTGATAGTATAATGGACCTGTGTGGAGGTAGACAGCAGTATGTCTGTCTGTCTGATAGTATAATGGACCTGTGTGGAGGTAGACAGCAGTATATCTGTCTGTCTGTCTGTCTGATAGTATAATGGACCTGTGTGGTGGTAGACAGCAGTATGTCTGTCTGTCTGATAGTATAATGGACCTGTGTGGAGGTAGACAGCAGTATATCTGTCTGTCTGTCTGTCTGATAGTATAATGGACCTGTGTGGAGGTAGACAGCAGTATATCTGTCTGTCTGTCTGTCTGATAGTATAATGGACCTGTGGGAGGTAGACAGCAGTATGTCTGTCTGTCTGATAGTATAATGGACCTGTGTGGAGGTAGACAGCAGTATGTCTGTCTGTCTGATAGTATAATGGACCTGTGTGGAGGTAGACAGCAGTATATCTGTCTGTCTGTCTGTCTGATAGTATAATGGACCTGTGTGGAGGTAGACAGCAGTATATCTGTCTGTCTGTCTGTCTGATAGTATAATGGACCTGTGTGGAGGTAGACAGCAGTATATCTGTCTGTCTGTCTGATAGTATAATGGACCTGTGTGGAGGTAGACAGCAGTATATCTGTCTGTCTGTCTGTCTGATAGTATAATGGACCTGTGTGGTGGAAGACCTGGTCAAGAACTACAGGAAATGTATGATCTCTCTAATTGCAAACAAAGGTTTATGTATCAAATATTACTTTCTGCTTTTCTGAAGTATTTCTGAATCAAATACTTATGTCATGCAATAAAATGCAAATGAATTACTTCTAAATCATACGTGATTTTCTGGATTTTTATTTTAGATTTCGTCTCTAGTTGAAGTGTACCTATGACAAAAATTACAGACCTCGACATGCTTTGTAAGTAGGAGAACCTGCAAAATATGTGTGCGTGTGCAAATACCACATCCCCATGATGACAAACGCTCCTTTAAACTTAGAGGTTTAGGGTAAGAGTCAGGTTTAGTGTAAAGGGGTGGTCTGTCTGTCTGTCTGTCTGTCTGTCTGTCCGTCTGTCTGTCTGTGTCTGTGTCTGTGTCTGTGTGTGTGTGTGTGTGTCTGTGTGTGTGTGTGTGTGTGTGTGTGTGTGTGTGTGTGTGTGTGTGTGTGTGTGTGTGCGTGTGTGTGCAGGGCTGCATAACGTCCAGAAGGTGATATCTCCCCACCAGGCTTCCTGTCAGACTCTAATGGTGTCTGTGTTCCATTAAATACATCATCCAGTCCTGTGTTGTTCACCCGTCTACCTCTGTTGCCAGGGTTACGCCTGCACAGACTGTAGGCCGCGGCCCAAACGGACCCCGAAGCCCTTCAGAGTCCAGGGACAAGAAGTGCACCAGAAAGGGGATAGGTTGACATTGGGGCTGCAAACCTACGACACCCTGCGAGAGGCGAGCCAGGACCCCCACCATTAATGCAGAACACAAAGAGACTGGACCCCCACCATTAATGCAGAACACAAAGAGACTGGACCCCCACCATTAATGCAGAACACAAAGAGACTGGACCCCCACCATTAATGCAGAACACAAAGAGACTGGACCCCCACCATTAATGCAGAACACAAACCCCTACTACACACAGCTGGATAAGGACCCTACTACACACAGCTGGATAAGGACCCCTACTACACACAGCTGGATAAGGACCCCTACTACACACAGCTGAATAAGGACCATACTACACACAGCTGAATAAGGACCCCTACTACACACAGCTGGATAAGGACCCCTACTACACACAGCTGGATAAGGACCCCTACTACACACAGCTGAATAAGGACCCCTACTACACACAGCTGAATAAGGACCCCTACTACACACAGCTGAATAAGGACCCCTACTACACACAGCTGAATAAGGACCCCTACTACACACAGCTGGATAAGGACCCCTACTACACACAGCTGGATAAGGACCCCTACTACACACAGCTGGATAAGACCCTACTACACACAGCTGAATAAGGACCCTACTACACACAGCTGGATAAGGACCCCTACTACACACAGCTGAATAAGGACCCCTACTACACACAGCTGAATAAGGACCCCTACTACACACAGCTGAATAAGGACCCTACTACACACAGCTGACTAAGGACCCCTACTACACACAGCTGAATAAGGACCCCTACTACACACAGCTGAATAAGGACCCTACTACACACAGCTGACTAAGGACCCCTACTACACACAGCTGGATAAGACCCCTACTACACACCGCTGAATAAGGACCCCTACTACACACAGCTGGATAAGGACCCTACTACACACAGCTGACTAAGGACCCCTACTACACACAGCTGGATAAGACCCCTACTACACACAGCTGGATAAGGACCCCTACTACACACAGCTGAATAAGGACCCCTACTACACACAGCTGGATAAGGACCCCTACTACACACAGCTGGATAAGGACCCTACTACACACAGCTGGATAAGGACCCCTACTACACACAGCTGGATAAGGACCCCTACTACACACAGCTGGATAAGGACCCCTACTACACACAGCTGGATAAGGACCCCTACTACACACAGCTGGATAAGGACCCCTACTACACACAGCTGGATAAGGACCCCTACTACACACAGCTGGATAAGGACCACTACTACACACAGCTGAATAAGGACCCCTACTACACACAGCTGGATAAGGACCCCTACTACACACAGCTGAATAAGGACCCCTACTACACACAGCTGAATAAGACCCCTACTACACACAGCTGGATAAGGACCCCTACTACACCCAGCTGAATAAGGACCCTACTACACACAGCTGAATAAGGACCCCTACTACACACAGCTGGATAAGGACCCCTACTACACACAGCTGAATAAGGACCCCTACTACACACAGCTGGATAAGGACCCTACTACACACAGCTGGATAAGACCCTACTACACACAGCTGAATAAGGACCCCTACTACACACAGCTGAATAAGGACCCCTACTACACACAGCTGAATAAGGACCCCTACTACACACAGCTGGATAAGGACCCCTACTACACACAGCTGGATAAGGACCCTACTACACACAGCTGAATAAGACCCCTACTACACACAGCTGGATAAGGACCCCTACTACACACAGCTGAATAAGGACCCCTACTACACACAGCTGGATAAGGACCCCTACTACACACAGCTGAATAAGGACCCCTACTACACACAGCTGGATAAGGACCCCTACTACACACAGCTGGATAAGGACCCTACTACACACAGATGAATAAGGACCCCTACTACACACAGCTGGATAAGGACCCCTACTACACACAGCTGAATAAGGACCCCTACTACACACAGCTGGATAAGGACCCTACTACACACAGCTGAATAAGGACCCCTACTACACACAGCTGAATAAGGACCCCTACTACACACAGCTGAATAAGGACCCCTACTACACACAGCTGGATAAGGACCCCTACTACACAGTGTGCCTCAGTCCTCTGGGTCTGTGTCCTAGGAGGTATTATTGGCCAGACCTGGTTCATCCATTAGGAACGCCAGACGATCTGGAAATACACACACACACACACACACACACACACACACACACACACACACACACACACACACACACACTAAGAGTGCTGGTGGATCGGGGAATAGCCACGCCATGATGACAGCCAGTGGTCAATGCCAGACTAACGTGTGAAGAGGGAGTGAGATAGAGCAAGTCCAACGCCAGCCCTCGCTAATCAACGACTATTCATTTACACCAGCCACACTTCCATAAATAGGACACTTAATATCATGTGATTGGATAATTACCAGCCCCTGTTAACATGAGTTGACAGGAAGGGATGAAGAGGGAGGGAGGAAGAGATGGATAGGGGATGGAGAGGGAGGGAGGAAGAGATGGATAGGGGATGAAGAGGGAGGGAGGAAGAGATGGATAGGGGATGAAGAGGGAGGGAGGAAGAGATGGATAGGGGATGAAGAGGGAGGGAGGAAGAGATGGATAGGGGATGGAGAGGGAGGGAGGAAGAGATGGATAGGGGATGAAGAGGGAGGGAGGAAGAGATGGATAGGGGATGAAGAGGGAGGGATGAAGAGATGGATAGGGGATGGAGAGGGAGGGAGGAAGAGATGGATAGGGGATGAAGAGGGAGGGAGGAAGAGATGGATAGGGGATGGAGAGGGAGGGAGGAAGAGATGGATAGGGGATGAAGAGGGAGGGAGGAAGAGATGGATAGGGGATGAAGAGGGAGGGATGAAGAGATGGATAGGGGATGAAGAGGGAGGGAGGAAGAGATGGATAGGGGATGAAGAGGGAGGGAGGAAGAGATGGATAGGGGATGAAGAGGGAGGGAGGAAGAGATGGATAGGGGATGAAGAGGGAGGGAGGAAGAGATGGATAGGGGATGGAGAGGGAGGGAGGAAGAGATGGATAGGGGATGGAGAGGGAGGGAAGAAGAGATGGATAGGGGATGGAGAGAGAGGGAGGAAGAGATGGAAAGGGGATGGACAGGGAGGGAGGAAGGGATGCCAGACTGATACAGCAGGCTAATAGAGCGGAGATGCCAGACTCATACAGCTAGCTAATGGAGGAGGGATACCAGACTCTGATGCAGCTAGCTAATAGAGCAGGGATGCCAGACTGATACAGCTAGCTAATAGAGCAGGGATGCCAGACTGATACAGCTAGCTAATAGAGCAGGGATGCCAGACTGATACAGCTAGCTAATAGAGGAGGGATGCCAGACTCTGATACAGCTAGCTAATAGAGGAGGGATGCCAGACTCTGATGCAGCTAGCTAATAGAGCAGGGATGCCAGACTGATACAGCTAGCTAATAGAGGAGGGATGCCAGACTCTGATACAGCTCGCTAATAGAGCGGAGATGCCAGACTCATACAGCTAGCTAATAGAGCAGGGATGCAAGACTGATACAGCTAGCTAATAGAGCAGGGATACCAAACTCTGATACAGCTAGCTAATAGAGCAGGGATGCCAGACTGTGTTACAGCTAGCTAATAGAGCAGAGATGCCAGACTCTGATACAGCTAGCTAATAGAGCAGGGATGCCAGACTGATAAGCTAGCTGATAGAGCAGGGATGCCAGACTGATACAGCTAGCTAACAGAGCAGGGATACTAGACTCTGATACAGCTAGCTAATAGAGCAGGGATGCCAGACTGTGATACAGCTTGCTAATAGAGCAGAGATGCCAGACTCTGATCGATGTTCTGCAGATGTATCTGACTGCTGTCTGTTCCTATCCACCTTTAAGGACCATGACAAAGAACTAACTGTTGGACGGCAGGCAGCTAGATCTTAATGTTTAACTGTTGGACAGAAGGCAGCTGGATCTTAATGTCTAACTGTTGGAGAGAAGGCAGCTAGATCTTAATGTTTAACTGCTGGACAGAAGGCAGCTAGATCTTAATGTCTAACTGTTGGACAGAAAGCAGCTAGATCTTAATGTTTAACTGTTGGACAGAGAGGAGATCTATCTTTATCCAGCCAATAACCAAACAGAGAGGAGAGGAGATCTATCTTCATCCAGCCAATAACCAAACAGAGAGGAGAGGAGATCTATCTTTATCCAGCCAATAACCAAACAGAGAGGAGAGGAGATCTATCTTTATCCAGCCAATAACCAAACAGAGAGGAGAGGAGATATATCTTTATCCAGCCAATAACCAAACAGAGAGGAGATCTATCTTTATTCAGCCAATAACCAAACAGAGAGGAGAGGAGATCTATCTTTATCCAGCCAATAACCAAACAGAGAGGAGAGGAGATATATCTTTATCCAGCCAATAACCAAACAGAGAGGAGATCTATCTTTATTCAGCCAATAACCAAACAGAGAGGAGAGGAGATCTATCTTCATCCAGCCAATAACCAAACAGAGAGGAGAGGAGATCTATCTTTATCCAGCCAATAACCAAACAGAGAGGAGAGGAGATCTATCTTTATCCAGCCAATAACCAAACAGAGAGGAGAGGAGATATATCTTTATCCAGCCAATAACCAAACAGAGAGGAGATCTATCTTTATTCAGCCAATAACCAAACAGAGAGGAGATCTATCTTTATCCAGCCAATAACCAAACAGAGAGGAGAGGAGATCTATCTTTATCCAGCCAATAACCAAACAGAGAGGAGATCTATCTTTATCCAGCCAATAACCAAACAGAGAGGAGAGGAGGATGTCCTACATAGCCTGCTGTGTCCTAAATGGCACCATATTCCCTATATCGTACACTACTTTAGACCAGGACCCTATAGAACCCTATTCCCTATATATTGTGCACGCCTTTAGACCAGGGCCCTATAGAACCCTATTCCCTATATAGTGCACTACTTTAGACCAGGGCCCTATAGAACCCTATTCCCTATATAGAGCACTTCTTTTGACCAGAGCCCCATAGACATTTACATTTACATTTAAGTCATTTAGCAGACGCTCTTATCCATAGAACCATATTCCCTATATATAGTGCACTACTTTAGACCAGGGCCCTAAGGAACCCTATTCCCTATATCGTACACTACTTTAGACCAGGACCCTATAGAACCCTATTCCCTATATATTGTGCACGCCTTTAGACCAGGGCCCTATAGAACCCTATTCCCTATATAGTGCACTACTTAGACCAGGGTCCTATAGAACCCTATTCCCTATATATAGTGCACGCCTTTAGACCAGGGCCCTATAGAACCCTATTCCCTATATATAGTAAACTACTTTAGACCAGGGACCCATAGAACCCTATTCCCTATATATAGTGCACTACTTTAGACCAGGGCCCTATAGAACCCTATTCCCTATATAGTGCACTACATTAGACCAGGGCCCTATTGAACCCTATTTCCTATATAGTGCACTACTTTAGACCAGGGCCCTGTAGAACCCTATTCCCTACTTAGTGCATCATGGGTCCTGGTCAAAAGTAGTGCACTATGTAGGAAATATGGTGAAATACGTGACTCCACATCAATAACACAATGGTGCCTAGGCATCTACTGCATAGCATTATACAACATCACCATAATATACAGCAGCTGTTATTACTGGGTCCTCAACCCAGCCTCTCATCCCTGGCTCAGAACAGCCCGAACCAAAACACCTTGAAGGAGACTGTGACGAGCCAAGGTTTGATTCTTACCAACAGAATAGAACATCACGCACTTGTCTTCAACCCAGCCTCTCATCCCTGGCTCAGAACAGCCCAAACCAAAACACCTTGAAGGAGATTGTGACGAGCCAAGGTTTGATTCCCACCAACTGAATAGCATACACGAAATAGAAGCCCTACTGTCCTAAAAATGCCAGGAGACTTCAAATAAACAGTCGCATCTGGGCCACAAGGAGGTAGTGTGACGAAGAGTGGGTGTTTTAAAACATATATATATTTAACCAGACAACATTTACATTACATTTAAGTCATTTAGCAGACGCTCTTATCCAGAGCGACTTACAAATTGGTGAATTCACCTTCTGACATCAGTGGAGCAGCCACTTTACAATAGTGCATCTAAATCATTTAAGGGGGGGTGAGAAGGATTGCTTTATCCTATCCTAGGTATTCCTTGAAGAGGTGGGGTTTCAGGTGTCTCCGGAAGGTGGTGATTGACTCCGCTGTCCTGGCGTCGTGAGGGAGTTTGTTCCACCATTGGGGGGCCAGAGCAGCGAACAGTTTTGACTGGGCTGAGCGGGAACTGTACTTCCTCAGTGGTAGGGAGGCGAGCAGGCCAGAGGTGGATGAACGCAGTGCCCTTGTTTGGGTGTAGGGCCTGACAAGTCCAATAGTAACGTTTACATGCCATCAAATATCACAAGCGCTTGTGGAACACAGAACACTCCCTCGCTCCTCGTCCTTCCCTAAGAAAGTACCAGAAAGACAGGACCATTGACGGGACATGATTGACACAGTGTGACCGGGAGCCAGCTGTATGTGTGTCTGAGGGTAGATCACACTGGTGTGGCAGCAGATACCACTCTGACCCTGGCTGCTACCCTGGCCTAGTTACTGTTGACCTGGCCTCTGCCCGACCCCTATGTGGCCTCTGGCTGACCCCTGAGTGCCTCTGGCTGATCCCTGAGTGGCCTCTGGCTGGCCCCTGAGTGCCTCTGGCTGGCCCCTGAGTGCCTCTGGCTGGCCCCTGAGTGCCTCTGGCTGGCCCCTGAGTGGCCTCTGGCTGACCCCTGAGTGGCCTCTGGCTGACCCCTGAGTGGCCTCTGGCTGACCCCTGAGTGCCTCTGGCTGGCCCCTGAGTGCCTCTGGCTGGCCCCTGAGTGGCCTCTGGCTGGCCCCTGAGTGGCCTCTGGCTGACCCCTGAGTGCCTCTGGCTGGCCCCTGAGTGGCCTCTGGCTGGCCCCTGAGTGCCTCTGGCTGACCCCTGAGTGGCCTCTGGCTGACCCATGAGTGGCCTCTGGCTGGCCCCTGAGTGGCCTCTGGCTGGCCCCTGAGTGGCCTCTGGCTGGCCCCTGAGTGGCCTCTGGCTGGCCCCTGAGTGCCTCTGGCTGGCCCCTGAGTGACCTCTGGCTGGCCCCTGAGTGCCTCTGGCTGGCCCCTGAGTGGCCTCTGGCTGGCCCCTGAGTCCCACTGGCTGGCCCTTGAGTGGCCTCTGGCTGGCCCCTGAGTCCCACTGGCTGGCCCCTGAGTGCCTCTGGCTGGCCCCTGAGTGCATCTGGCTGGAATCCTAATCCTAATGCTACTCACACTGCTAACAGACACACGTATCTAGCTAATCCTAATGCTACTCACACTGCTAACAGACACACGTATCTAGCTAATCCTAATCCTACTCACACTGTTAACAGACACATGTATCTAGCTAATCCTAATCCTACTCACACAGCTAAAAGACATGGACCAGCGTCCCTGTGGAAGCGTTGAATTTAACATGGACCAGCGTCCCTGTGGAAGCATTGGATTGAACATGGACCAGCGTCTCCGTGGGAAGCATTGGATTTAACATGGACCAGCGTCCCTGTGGAAGCATTGGATTTAACATGGACCAGCGTCCTTGTGGAAGCGTTGGATTCAACCTGGACCAGCGTCCCTGGGGGAAGCGTAGGATTTAACATGGACCAGCGTCCCTGTGGGAAGCATTGGATTTAACATGGACCAGAGTCCCTGTGGAAGTGTTGGATTTAACATGGACCAGCGTCCCTGTGGGAAGCATTGGATTTAACATGGACCAGCGTCCCTGTGGAAGCATTGGATTTAACATGGACCAGCGTCCCTGTGGGAAGCATTGGATTTAACATGGACCAGCGTCCCTGTGGAAGCATAGGATTTAACATGGACCAGCGTCCCTGTGGGAAGCATTGGATTTAACATGGACCAGCGTCCCTGTGGGAAGCATTGGATTTAACATGGACCAGCGTCCCTGTGGAAGCATTGGATTTAACATGGACCAGCGTCCCTGTGGAAGCGTTGGATTTAACATGGCCCAGCGTCCCTGTGGAAGTATTGGATTTAACATGGACCAGCGTCCCTGTGGAAGCATTGGATTCAACCTGGACCAGCGTCCCTGGGGGAAGCGTAGGATTTAACATGGACCAGCGTCCCTGTGGGAAGCATTGGATTTAACATGGACCAGAGTCCCTGTGGAAGTGTTGGATTTAACATGGACCAGCGTCCCTGTGGGAAGCATTGGATTTAACATGGACCAGCGTCCCTGTGGAAGCATTGGATTTAACATGGA
Source organism: Oncorhynchus masou masou (assembly GCF_036934945.1). NCBI lineage: Eukaryota > Metazoa > Chordata > Actinopteri > Salmoniformes > Salmonidae > Oncorhynchus > Oncorhynchus masou. Next base: position 127,881 of record NW_027016772.1, read on the forward strand.
CCAGCGTCCCTGTGGAAGCATTGGATTTAACATGGACCAGCGTCCCTGTGGGAAGCATTGGATTTAACATGGACCAGCGTCCCTGTGGAAGCATTGGATTTAACATGGACCAGCGTCCCTGTGGGAAGCATTGGATTTAACATGGACCAGCGTCCCTGTGGGAAGCATTGGATTTAACATGGACCAGCGTCCCTGTGGAAGCGTTGGATTTAACATGGACCAGCGTCCCTGTGGAAGCGTTGGATTTAACATGGCCCAGCGTCCCTGTGGAAGCGTTGGATTTAACATGGCCCAGCGTCCCTGTGGAAGCATTGGATTTAACATGGACCAGCGTCCCTGTGGAAGCATTGGATTCAACCTGGACCAGCGTCCCTGGGGGAAGCGTAGGATTTAACATGGACCAGCGTCCCTGTGGGAAGCATTGGATTTAACATGGACCAGAGTCCCTGTGGAAGTGTTGGATTTAACATGGACCAGCGTCCCTGTGGGAAGCATTGGATTTAACATGGACCAGCGTCCCTGTGGAAGCATTGGATTTAACATGGACCAGCGTCCCTGTGGGAAGCATTGGATTTAACATGGACCAGCGTCCCTGTGGAAGCATTGGATTTAACATGGACCAGCGTCCCTGTGGGAAGCATTGGATTTAACATGGACCAGCGTCCCTGTGGGAAGCATTGGATTTAACATGGACCAGCGTCCCTGTGGGAAGCATTGGATTTAACATGGACCAGCGTCCCTGTGGAAGCATTGGATTTAACATGGACCAGCGTCCCTGTGGAAGCGTTGGATTTAACATGGCCCAGCGTCCCTGTGGAAGTGTTGGATTTAACATGGACCAGCATCCCTGTGGGAAGCATTGGATTTAACATGGACCAGCGTCCCTGTGGAAGCATTGGATTTAATATGGACCAGCGTCCCTGTGGAAGCGTTGGATTTAACATGGACCAGCGTTCCTGTGGAAGTATTGGATTTAACATAGACCAGCGTCCCTGTGGAAGTATTGGATTTAACATGGACCAGCGTTCCTGTGGAAGTATTGGATTTAACATAGACCAGCGTCCCTGTGGAAGCGTTGGATTTAACATTTACCAGCGTTCCTGTGGAAGTATTGGATTTAACATAGACCAGCGTCCCTGTGGAAGTATTGGATTTAACATAGACCAGCGTCCCTGTGGAAGCGTTGGATTTAACATGGACCAGCGTTCCTGTGGAAGTATTGGATTTAACATGGACCAGCATCCCTGTGGGAAGCATTGGATTTAACATGGCCCAGCGTCCCTGTGGAAGTATTGGATTTAACATGGACCAGCGTCCCTGTGGAAGTATTGGATTTAACATGGACCAGCATCCCTGTGGAAGCGTTGGATTTAACATGGACCAGCGTCCCTGTGGGAAGCATTGGATTTAACATGGACCAGCGTCCCTGTGGAAGCGTTGGATTTAACATGGACCAGCGTCCCTGTGGAAGTATTTCAACACCTTGTAGAGTCCATGGCCCTGATGAATTGAGGCTGTTCTGAGGGCAAACGGTGGGGGGGGGGGGGGTGCAACTCAATATTAGGAAGGTGTTCCTGATGTGTGGTATACTCAGGGTAGACTACAGTATAATGGGTGGTATACTCAGGGTAGACTACAGTATAGTGTGTGGTATACTCAGGGTAGACTACAGTATAGTGTGTGGTATACTCAGGGTAGACTACAGTATGTGTGGTATACTCAGGGTAGACTACAGTATAGTGTGTGGTATACTCAGGGTAGACTCCAGTATAGTGTGTGGTATACTCAGGGTAGACTACAGTATAATGTGTGGTATACTCAGGGTAGACTACAGTATACTGTGTGGTATACTCAGGGTAGACTACAGTATAATGTGTGGTATACTCAGGGTAGACTACAGTATAGTGTGTGGTATACTCAGGGTAGACTACAGTATAATGTGTGGTATACTCAGGGTAGACTACAGTATAATGTGTGGTATACTCAGGGTAGACTACAGTATAATGTGTGGTATACTCAGGGTAGACTACAGTATAATGTGTGGTATACTCAGGGTATAAACAGTATAATGTGTGGTATACTCAGGGTAGACTACAGTATAATGTGTGGTATACTCAGGGTAGACTACAGTATAATGTGTGGTATACTCAGGGTAGACTACAGTATACTGTGTGGTATACTCAGGGTAGACTACAGTATAATGTGTGGTATACTCAGGGTATAAACAGTATAATGTGTGGTATACTCAGGGTAGACTACAGTATAATGTGTGGTATACTCAGGGTAGACTACAGTATAATGTGTGGTATACTCAGGGTAAACTACAGTATAATGTGTGGTATACTCAGGGTAGACTACAGTATAATGTGTGGTATACTCAGGGTAGACTACAGTATAATGTGTGTTATACTCAGGGTAGACTACAGTATAATGTGTGGTATACTCAGGGTAGACTACAGTATAATGTGTGGTATACTCAGGGTAGACTACAGTATAATGTGTGGTATACTCAGGGTAGACTACAGTATAATGTGTGGTATACTCAGGGTAGACTACAGTATAATGTGTGTTATACTCAGGGTAGACTACAGTATAATGTGTGGTATACTCAGGGTAGACTACAGTATAATGTGTGGTATACTCAGGGTATAAACAGTATACTGTGTGGTATACTCAGGGTAGACTACAGTATAGTGGGTGGTATACTCAGGGTATAAACAGTATAATGTGTGGTATACTCAGGGTAAACTACAGTATAATGTGTGGTATACTCAGGGTAGACTACAGTATAATGTGTGGTATACTCAGGGTAGACTACAGTATAATGTGTGGTATACTCAGGGTAGACTACAGTATAGTGGGTGGTATACTCAGGGTATAAACAGTATAATGTGTGGTATACTCAGGGTAAACTACAGTATAATGTGTGGTATACTCAGGGTAGACTACAGTATAATGTGTGGTATACTCAGGGTAGACTACAGTATAATGTGTGGTATACTCAGGGTAGACTACAGTATAGTGTGTGGTATACTCAGGGTAGACTACAGTATAATGTGTGGTATACTCAGGGTATAAACAGTATACTGTGTGGTATACTCAGGGTAGACTACAGTATAGTGGGTGGTATACTCAGGGTATAAACAGTATAATGTGTGGTATACTCAGGGTAAACTACAGTATAATGTGTGGTATTCTCAGGGTAGACTACAGTATAATGTGTGGTATACTCAGGGTAGACTACAGTATAATGTGTGGTATACTCAGGGTAGACTACAGTATAGTGTGTGGTATACTCAGGGTAGACTACAGTATAATGTGTGGTATACTCAGGGTAGACTACAGTATACTGTGTGGTATACTCAGGGTAGACTACAGTATAATGTGTGGTATACTCAGGGTAGACTACAGTATAATGTGTGGTATACTCAGGGTAGACTACAGTATAATGTGTGGTTAACTCAGGGTATAAACAGTATACTGTGTGGTTAACTCAGGGTAGACTACAGTATACTGTGTGGTTAACTCAGGGTAGACTACAGTATAATGTGTGGTATACTCAGGGTAGACTACAGTATAATGTGTGGTATACTCAGGGTAGACTACAGTATACTGTGTGGTATACTCAGGGTAGACTACAGTATACTGTGTGGTTAACTCAGGGTAGACTACAGTATAATGTGTGGTTAACTCAGGGTAGACTACAGTATAATGTGTGGTATACACAGGGTAGACTACAGTATACTGTGTGGTATACTCAGGGTATAAACAGTATAATGTGTGGTATACTCAGGGTATAAACAGTATAATGTGTGGTATACTCAGGGTAGACTACAGTATACTGTGTGGTATACTCAGGGTAGACTACAGTATAATGTGTGGTATACTCAGGGTAGACTACAGTACAATGTGTGGTATACTCAGGGTAGACTACAGTATACTGTGTGGTATACTCAGGGTAGACTACAGTATAATGTGTGGTATACTCAGGGTATAAACAGTATAATGTGTGGTATACTCAGGGTAGACTACAGTATAATGTGTGGTATACTCAGGGTAGACTCCAGTATAATGTGTGGTATACTCAGGGTAGACTACAGTATACTGTGTGGTATACTCAGGGTAGACTACAGTATAGTGTGTGATATACTCAGGGTAGACTACAGTATAATGTGTGATATACTCAGGGTAGACTACAGTATAATGTGTGGTATACTCAGGGTAGACTACAGTATAATGTGTGGTATACTCAGGGTAGACTACAGTATAATGTGTGGTATACTCAGGGTATAAACAGTATACTGTGTGGTATACTCAGGGTAAACTACAGTATAATGTTTGGTTAACTCAGGGTATAAACAGTATACTGTGTGGTATACTCAGGGTAGACTACAGTATACTGTGTGGTTAACTCAGGGTAGACTACAGTATAATGTGTGGTTAACTCAGGGTATAAACAGTATACTGTGTGGTTAACTCAGGGTAGACTACAGTATACTGTGTGGTTAACTCAGGGTATAAACAGTATACTGTGTGGTATACTCAGGGTAAACTACAGTATAATGTGTGGTTAACTCAGGGTATAAACAGTATACTGTGTGGTATACTCAGGGTAGACTACAGTATACTGTGTGGTTAACTCAGGGTAGACTACAGTATAATGTGTGGTTAACTCAGGGTATAAACAGTATACTGTGTGGTATACTCAGGGTAGTCTACAGTATACTGTGTGGTATACTCAGGGTAGTCTACAGTATACTGTGTGGTATACTCAGGGTAGACTACAGTATAATGTGTGGTATACTCAGGGTATAAACAGTATACTGTGTGGTATACTCAGGGTAGACTACAGTATACTGTGTGGTATACTCAGGGTAGACTACAGTATAATGTGTGGTATACTCAGGGTAGACTACAGTATAATGTGTGGTATACTCAGGGTAGACTACAGTATAATGTGTGGTATACTAAGGGTAGACTACAGTATAGTGTGTGGTATACTCAGGGTAGACTACAGTATAATGTGTGGTATACTCAGGGTAGACTACAGTATAATGTGTGGTATACTCAGGGTAGACTACAGTATAATGTGTGGTATACTCAGGGTAGACTACAGTATAATGTGTGGTATACTCAGGGTAGACTACAGTATAATGTGTGGTATACTCAGGGTAGACTACAGTATAATGTGTGGTATACTCAGGGTAGACTACAGTATAATGTGTGGTATACTCAGGGTAGACTACAGTATAATGTGTGGTATACTCAGGGTAGACTACAGTATAATGTGTGGTATACTCAGGGTAGACTACAGTATAATGTGTGGTATACTCAGGGTAGACTACAGTATAATGTGTGGTATACTCAGGGTAGACTACAGTATAATGTGTGGTATACTCAGGGTAGACTACAGTATAGTGTGTGGTATACTCAGGGTAGACTACAGTATAATGTGTGGTATACTCAGGGTATAAACAGTATACTGTGTGGTATACTCAGGGTAGACTACAGTATAGTGGGTGGTATACTCAGGGTATAAACAGTATAATGTGTGGTATACTCAGGGTAAACTACAGTATAATGTGTGGTATTCTCAGGGTAGACTACAGTATAATGTGTGGTATACTCAGGGTAGACTACAGTATAATGTGTGGTATACTCAGGGTAGACTACAGTATAGTGTGTGGTATACTCAGGGTAGACTACAGTATAATGTGTGGTATACTCAGGGTAGACTACAGTATACTGTGTGGTATACTCAGGGTAGACTACAGTATAATGTGTGGTATACTCAGGGTAGACTACAGTATAATGTGTGGTATACTCAGGGTAGACTACAGTATAATGTGTGGTTAACTCAGGGTATAAACAGTATACTGTGTGGTTAACTCAGGGTAGACTACAGTATACTGTGTGGTTAACTCAGGGTAGACTACAGTATAATGTGTGGTATACTCAGGGTAGACTACAGTATAATGTGTGGTATACTCAGGGTAGACTACAGTATACTGTGTGGTATACTCAGGGTAGACTACAGTATACTGTGTGGTTAACTCAGGGTAGACTACAGTATAATGTGTGGTTAACTCAGGGTAGACTACAGTATAATGTGTGGTATACACAGGGTAGACTACAGTATACTGTGTGGTATACTCAGGGTATAAACAGTATAATGTGTGGTATACTCAGGGTATAAACAGTATAATGTGTGGTATACTCAGGGTAGACTACAGTATACTGTGTGGTATACTCAGGGTAGACTACAGTATAATGTGTGGTATACTCAGGGTAGACTACAGTACAATGTGTGGTATACTCAGGGTAGACTACAGTATACTGTGTGGTATACTCAGGGTAGACTACAGTATAATGTGTGGTATACTCAGGGTATAAACAGTATAATGTGTGGTATACTCAGGGTAGACTACAGTATAATGTGTGGTATACTCAGGGTAGACTCCAGTATAATGTGTGGTATACTCAGGGTAGACTACAGTATACTGTGTGGTATACTCAGGGTAGACTACAGTATAGTGTGTGATATACTCAGGGTAGACTACAGTATAATGTGTGATATACTCAGGGTAGACTACAGTATAATGTGTGGTATACTCAGGGTAGACTACAGTATAATGTGTGGTATACTCAGGGTAGACTACAGTATAATGTGTGGTATACTCAGGGTATAAACAGTATACTGTGTGGTATACTCAGGGTAAACTACAGTATAATGTTTGGTTAACTCAGGGTATAAACAGTATACTGTGTGGTATACTCAGGGTAGACTACAGTATACTGTGTGGTTAACTCAGGGTAGACTACAGTATAATGTGTGGTTAACTCAGGGTATAAACAGTATACTGTGTGGTTAACTCAGGGTAGACTACAGTATACTGTGTGGTTAACTCAGGGTATAAACAGTATACTGTGTGGTATACTCAGGGTAAACTACAGTATAATGTGTGGTTAACTCAGGGTATAAACAGTATACTGTGTGGTATACTCAGGGTAGACTACAGTATACTGTGTGGTTAACTCAGGGTAGACTACAGTATAATGTGTGGTTAACTCAGGGTATAAACAGTATACTGTGTGGTATACTCAGGGTAGTCTACAGTATACTGTGTGGTATACTCAGGGTAGTCTACAGTATACTGTGTGGTATACTCAGGGTAGACTACAGTATAATGTGTGGTATACTCAGGGTATAAACAGTATACTGTGTGGTATACTCAGGGTAGACTACAGTATACTGTGTGGTATACTCAGGGTAGACTACAGTATAATGTGTGGTATACTCAGGGTAGACTACAGTATAATGTGTGGTATACTCAGGGTAGACTACAGTATAATGTGTGGTATACTAAGGGTAGACTACAGTATAGTGTGTGGTATACTCAGGGTAGACTACAGTATAATGTGTGGTATACTCAGGGTAGACTACAGTATAATGTGTATATACTCAGGGTAGACTACAGTATAATGTGTGGTATACTCAGGGTAGACTACAGTATAATGTGTGGTATACTCAGGGTAGACTACAGTATAATGTGTGGTATACTCAGGGTAGACTACAGTATAATGTGTGGTATACTCAGGGTAGACTACAGTATAATGTGTGGTATACTCAGGGTAGACTACAGTATAATGTGTGGTATACTCAGGGTAGACTACAGTATAATGTGTGGTATACTCAGGGTAGACTACAGTATAATGTGTGGTATACTCAGGGTAGACTACAGTATAATGTGTGGTATACTCAGGGTAGACTACAGTATACTGTGTGGTATACTCAGGGTAGACTACAGTATAATGTGTGGTATACTCAGGGTAGACTACAGTATAATGTGTGGTATACTCAGGGTAGACTACAGTATAATGTGTGGTTAACTCAGGGTATAAACAGTTTACTGTGTGGTTAACTCAGGGTATAAACAGTGTAATGTGTGGTTAACTCAGGGTATAAACAGTGTACTGTGTGGTTAACTCAGGGTATAAACAGTGTACTGTGTGGTTAACTCAGGGTATAAACAGTGTAATGTCTGAGTCTACATTCAACACATAGCAGACAATCAGTCAAGGTTCAGTGAGGGGTTCTTCAGGATTATTAACACAACACAATGTGCCGGTGATAGAAGCCAAATTAGTATGCTAAACCCAACAGAGAGCTGCAACACAACATGCCGGTGATAGAAGCCAAATTACTATGCTAAACCCAACAGAGAGCTGCAACACAACGTGCCGGTGATAGAAGCCAAATTAGTATGCTAAACCCAACAGAGAGCTGCAACACAACGTGCCGGTGATAGAAGCCAAATTAGTATGCTAAACCCAACAGAGAGCTGCAACACAACGTGCCTGTGATAGAAGCCAAATTACTATGCTAAACCCAACAGAGAGCTGCAACACAACGCGCCTGTGATATAAGCCAAATTAGTATGCTAAACCCAACAGAGAGCTGCAACACAACGCGCCTGTGATAGAAGCCAAATTAGTATGCTAAACCCAACAGAGAGCTGCAACACAACGCGCCTGTGATAGAAGCCAAATTAGTATGCTAAACCCAACAGAGAGCTGCAACACAACGTACCTGTGATATAAGCCAAATTAGTATGCTAAACCCAACAGAGAGCTGCAACACAACGTGCCGGTGATATAAGCCAAATTAGTATGCTAAACCCAACAGAGAGCTGCAACACAACGCGCCGGTGATAGAAGCCAAATTAGTATGCTAAACCCAACAGAGAGCTGCAACACAACGCGCCTGTGATAGAAGCCAAATTAGTATGCTAAACCCAACAGAGAGCTGCAACACAACGCGCCTGTGATATAAGCCAAATTAGTATGCTAAACCCAACAGAGAGCTGCAACACAACGTGCCGGTGATATAAGCCAAATTAGTATGCTAAACCCAACAGAGAGCTGCAACACAACGTGCCGGTGATATAAGCCAAATTAGTATGCTAAACCCAACAGAGAGCTGCAACACAACGCGCCGGTGATATAAGCCAAATTAGTATGCTAAACCCAACAGAGAGCTGCAACACAACGTGCCGGTGATAGAAGCCAAATTAGTATGCTAAACCCAACAGAGAGCTGCAACACAACGTGCCTGTGATAGAAGCCAAATTAGTATGCTAAACCCAACAGAGAGCTGCAACACAACGTGCCGGTGATATAAGCCAAATTAGTATGCTAAACCCAACAGAGAGCTGCAACACAACGTGCCTGTGATAGAAGCCAAATTAGTATGCTAAACCCAACAGAGAGCTGCAACACAACGTGCCTGTGATAGAAGCCAAATTAGTATGCTAAACCCAACAGAGAGCTGCAACACAACGTGCCTGTGATAGAAGCCAAATTAGTATGCTAAACCCAACAGAGAGCTGCAACACAACGTGCCGGTGATAGAAGCCAAATTAGTATGCTAAACCCAACAGAGAGCTGCAACACAACGTGCCTGTGATAGAAGCCAAATTACTATGCTAAACCCAACAGAGAGCTGCAACACAACGTGCCGGTGATAGAAGCCAAATTAGTATGCTAAACCCAACAGAGAGCTGCAACACAATGCGCCGGTGATATAAGCCAAATTAGTATGCTAAACCCAACAGAGAGCTGCAACACAATGTGCCGGTGATATAAGCCAAATTAGTATGCTAAACCCAACAGAGAGCTGCAACACAATGAGCCTGTGATATAAGCCAAATTAGTATGCTAAACCCAACAGAGAGCTGCAACACAATGCGCCGGTGATAGAAGCCAAATTAGTATGCTAAACCCAACAGAGAGCTGCAACACAATGTGCCGGTGATATAAGCCAAATTAGTATGCTAAACCCAACAGAGAGCTGCAACACAATGCGCCGGTGACAGAAGCCAAATTAGTATGCTAAACCCAACAGAGAGCTGCAACACAATGTGCCGGTGATATAAGCCAAATTAGTATGCTAAACCCAACAGAGAGCTGCAACACAATGTGCCGGTGATAGAAGCCAAATTACTATGCTAAACCCAACAGAGAGCTGCAACACAATGTGCCTGTGATAGAAGCCAAATTAGTATGCTAAACCCAACAGAGAGCTGCAACACAACGTGCCGGTGATAGAAGCCAAATTACTATGCTAAACCCAACAGAGAGCTGCAACACAACGTGCCGGTGATAGAAGCCAAATTAGTATGCTAAACCCAACAGAGAGCTGCAATACAATGTGCCGGTGATAGAAGCCAAATTAGTATGCTAAACCCAACAGAGAGCTGCAACACAACGCGCCGGTGATAGAAGCCAAATTAGTATGCTAAACCCAACAGAGAGCTGCAACACAACGTGCCGGTGATAGAAGCCAAATTAGTATGCTAAACCCAACAGAGAGCTGCAACACAACGTGCCGGTGATAGAAGCCAAATTAGTATGCTAAACCCAACAGAGAGCTGCAACACAACGTGCCGGTGATAGAAGCCAAATTAGTATGCTAAACCCAACAGAGAGCTGCAACACAATGTGCCTGTGATAGAAGACAAATTAGTATGCTAAACCCAACAGACAGCTGCAACACAACATGCCTGTGATATAAGCCAAATTAGTATGCTAAACCCAACAGAGAGCTGCAACACAACGTGCCTGTGATAGAAGCCAAATTAGTATGCTAAACCCAACAGAGAGCTGCAACACAACGCGCCGGTGATATAAGCCAAATTACTATGCTAAACCCAACAGAGAGCTGCAACACAACATGCCTGTGATAGAAGCCAAATTAGTATGCTAAACCCAACAGAGAGCTGCAACACAATGTGCCTGTGATAGAAGCCAAATTAGTATGCTAAACCCAACAGAGAGCTGCAACACAACGCGCCGGTGATATAAGCCAAATTACTATGCTAAACCCAACAGAGAGCTGCAACACAACGTGCCTGTGATATAAGCCAAATTAGTATGCTAAACCCAACAGAGAGCTGCAACACAACGTGCCGGTGATAGAAGCCAAATGCTAAACCCAACAGAGAGCTGCAACACAACGTGCCTGTGATATAAGCCAAATTAGTATGCTAAACCCAACAGAGAGCTGCAACACAACGTGCCTGTGATAGAAGCCAAATTAGTATGCTAAACCCAACAGAGAGCTGCAACACAACGTGCCTGTGATATAAGCCAAATTAGTATGCTAAACCCAACAGAGAGCTGCAACACAACGCGCCGGTGATATAAGCCAAATTAGTATGCTAAACCCAACAGAGAGCTGCAACACAACGTGCCTGTGATATAAGCCAAATTAGTATGCTAAACCCAACAGAGAGCTGCAACACAATGTGCCTGTGATAGAAGCCAAATTAGTATGCTAAACCCAACAGAGAGCTGCAACACAACGCGCCGGTGATATAAGCCAAATTACTATGCTAAACCCAACAGAGAGCTGCAACACAACGTGCCTGTGATATAAGCCAAATTAGTATGCTAAACCCAACAGAGAGCTGCAACACAACGTGCCGGTGATAGAAGCCAAATGCTAAACCCAACAGAGAGCTGCAACACAACGTGCCTGTGATATAAGCCAAATTAGTATGCTAAACCCAACAGAGAGCTGCAACACAACGTGCCTGTGATAGAAGCCAAATTAGTATGCTAAACCCAACAGAGAGCTGCAACACAACGCGCCGGTGATATAAGCCAAATTACTATGCTAAACCCAACAGAGAGCTGCAACACAACGTGCCTGTGATATAAGCCAAATTAGTATGCTAAACCCAACAGAGAGCTGCAACACAACGTGCCGGTGATAGAAGCCAAATGCTAAACCCAACAGAGAGCTGCAACACAACGTGCCTGTGATATAAGCCAAATTAGTATGCTAAACCCAACAGAGAGCTGCAACACAACGTGCCGGTGATAGAAGCCAAATGCTAAACCCAACAGAGAGCTGCAACACAACGTGCCTGTGATAGAAGCCAAATTAGTATGCTAAACCCAGCAGAGAGCTGCAACACAACATGCCGGTGATATAAGCCAAATTAGTATGCTAAATCCAACAGAGAGCTGCAACACAACGCGCCGGTGATAGAAGCAAAATTAGTATGCTAAACCCAACAGAGAGCTGCAACACAACGTGCCGGTGATAGAAGCCAAATTAGTATGCTAAACCCAACAGAGAGCTGCAACACAATGTGCCGGTGATATAAGCCAAATTAGTATGCTAAACCCAACAGAGAGCTGCAACACAACGTGCCTGTGATATAAGCCAAATTAGTATGCTAAACCCAACAGAGAGCTGCAACACAATGTGCCTGTGATAGAAGCCAAATTAGTATGCTAAACCCAACAGAGAGCTGCAACACAACGTGCCTGTGATATAAGCCAAATTAGTATGCTAAACCCAACAGAGAGCTGCAACACAACGTGCCTGTGATATAAGCCAAATTAGTATGCTAAACCCAACAGAGAGCTGCAACACAACGTGCCTGTGATATAAGCCAAATTACTATGCTAAACCCAACAGAGAGCTGCAACACAATGTGCAAGGAGTTATGATTATACTCATAATTACTCTTCAGAGGAGATTGTCAGGAAAGGGAGGGCAGATCGAGCTGCTTTAAGACTCTATACCAGGTGGAAAAACTGAGGCATTTTAGAAAAGTCTCAATACAATACATTTGCCGAATACAACAGGAAGAAGTGACGGCGAAAGGCTTACTTACTTAATGCCCTTTAACCAACAATGCAGTTAAGAAAAAATACCCACAAAAATACAAGAATTAAATGTCACAAATAATTAAAGAGCAGCAGTAAAATAACAATAGCGAGGCTATATACAGGGTGTTATGTTACAGAGGCAATGTGGAGGCTATATACAGGGTGTTATGGTACAGAGTCAATGTGGAGGCTATATACAGGGGGTACAGAGTCAATGTGGAGGCTATATACAGGGGGTACAGAGTCAATGTGGAGGCTATATACAGGGGGTACCGGTACAGAGTCAATGTGGAGGCTATATACAGGAGGTACCGGTAAAGAGTCAATGTGGAGGCTATATACAGGGGGTACCGGTACAGAGTCAATGTGGAGGCTATATACAGGGGGTACAGAGTCAATGTGGAGGCTATATACAGGGGGTACTGGTACAGAGTCAATGTGGAGGCTATATACAGGGGGTACAGAGTCAATGTGGAGGCTATATACAGGGGGTACCGGTACAGAGTCAATGTGGAGGCTATATACAGGGTGTTATGGTACAGAGGCAATGTGGAGGCTATATACAGGGTGTTATGGTACAGAGTCAATGTGGAGGCTATATACAGGGGGTACAGAGTCAATGTGGAGGCTATATACAGGGGGTACAGAGTCAATGTGGAGGCTATATACAGGGGGTACCGGTACAGAGTCAATGTGGAGGCTATATACAGGGGGTACCGGTACAGAGTCAATGTGGAGGCTATATACAGGGGGTACCGGTACAGAGTCAATGTGGAGGCTATATACAGGGGGTACCAGTACAGAGTCAATGTGGAGGCTATATACAGGGGGTACAGAGTCAATGTGGAGGCTATATACAGGGGGTACCAGTACAGAGTCAATGTGGAGGCTATATACAGGGGGTACCAGTACAGAGTCAATGTGGAGGCTATATACAGGGGGTACCGGTACAGAGTCAATGTGGAGGCTATATACAGGGGGTACCGGTACAGAGTCAATGTGGAGGCTATATACAGGGGGTACAGTGTCAATGTGGAGGCTATATACAGGGGGTACAGAGTCAATGTGGAGGCCATATACAGGGGGTACAGTGTCAATGTGGAGGCTATATACAGGTGGTACAGAGTCAATGTGGAGGCTATATACAGGGGGTACCGGTACAGAGGCAATGTGGAGGCTATATACAGGGGGTACCGGTACAGAGTCAATGTGGAGGCTATATACAGGGGGTACAGAGTCAATGTGGAGGCTATATACAGGGGGTACAGAGTCAATGTGGAGGCTATATACAGGGGGTACCGGTACAGAGGCAATGTGGAGGCTATATACAGGGGGTACCGGTACAGAGGCAATGTGGAGGCTATATACAGGGGGTACCGGTACAGAGTCAATGTGGAGGCTATATACAGGGGGTACAGAGTCAATGTGGAGGCTATATACAGGGGGTACAGAGTCAATGTGGAGGCTATATACAGGGGGTACCGGTACAGAGTCAATGTAGAGGCTATATACAGGAGGTACCGGTAAAGAGTCAATGTGGAGGCTATATACAGACTATATACAGGGGGTACCGGTACAGAGTCAGTGTGGAGGCTATATACAGGGGGTACCGGTACAGAGTCAATGTGGAGGCTATGTACAGGGGGTACAGTGTCAATGTGGAGGCTATATACAGGGGGTACCGGTACAGAGTCAATGTGGAGGCCATATACAGGGGGTACAGTGTCAATGTGGAGGCTATATACAGGGGGTACCGGTACAGAGTCAATGTGGAGGCCATATACAGGGGGTACAGTGTCAATGTGGAGGCTATATACAGGTGGTACCAGTACAGTGTCAATGTGGAGGCTATATACAGGGGGTACAGTGTCAATGTGGAGGCTATATACAGGGGGTACAGAGTCAATGTGGAGGCCATATACAGGGGGTACAGTGTCAATGTGGAGGCTATATACAGGTGGTACCAGTACAGTGTCAATGTGGAGGCTTTATACAGGGGGTACAGAGTCAATGTGGAGGCTCTATACAGGGGGCACCGGTACAGAGTCAATGTGGAGGCTATATACAGGGGGTACCGGTACAGAGTCAATGTGGAGGCTATATACAGGGGGTACCAGTACAGAGTCAATGTGGAGGCTATATACAGGGGGTACCGGTACAGAGTCAATGTGGAGGCTATATACAGGGGGTACTGGTACAGAGTCAATGTGGAGGCTATATACAGGGCGTACCGGTACAGAGTCAATGTGGAGGCTATATACAGGGGGTACCGGTACAGAGTCAATGTGGAGGCTATATACAGGGGGTACCGGTACAGAGTCAATGTGGAGGCTATATACAGGGGGTACCGGTACAGAGTCAATGTGGAGGCTATATACAGGGGGTACCGGTACAGAGTCAATGTGGAGGCTATATACAGGGGGTACCAGTACAGAGTCAATGTGGAGGCTATATACAGGGGGTACAGAGTCAATGTGGAGGCTATATACAGGGGGTACCAGTACAGAGTCAATGTGGAGGCTATATACAGGGGGTACCAGTACAGAGTCAATGTGGAGGCTATATACAGGGGGTACCGGTACAGAGTCAATGTGGAGGCTATATACAGGGGGTACCGGTACAGAGTCAATGTGGAGGCTATATACAGGGGGTACAGTGTCAATGTGGAGGCTATATACAGGGGGTACAGAGTCAATGTGGAGGCCATATACAGGGGGTACAGTGTCAATGTGGAGGCTATATACAGGTGGTACCAGTACAGTGTCAATGTGGAGGCTTTATACAGGGGGTACAGAGTCAATGTGGAGGCTCTATACAGGGGGCACCGGTACAGAGTCAATGTGGAGGCTATATACAGGGGGTACCGGTACAGAGTCAATGTGGAGGCTATATACAGGGGGTACCAGTACAGAGTCAATGTGGAGGCTATATACAGGGGGTACCGGTACAGAGTCAATGTGGAGGCTATATACAGGGGGTACTGGTACAGAGTCAATGTGGAGGCTATATACAGGGCGTACCGGTACAGAGTCAATGTGGAGGCTATATACAGGGGGTACCGGTACAGAGTCAATGTGGAGGCTATATACAGGGGGTACCGGTACAGAGTCAATGTGGAGGCTATATACAGGGGGTACCGGTACAGAGTCAATGTGGAGGCTATATACAGGGGGTACAGAGTCAATGTGGAGGCTATATACAGGGGGTACAGAGTCAATGTGGAGGCTATATACAGGGGGTACCAGTACAGAGTCAATGTGGAGGCTATATACAGGGGGTACCGGTACAGAGTCAATGTGGAGGCTATATACAGGGGGTACCGGTACAGAGTCAATGTGGAGGCTATATACAGGGGGTACCGGTACAGAGTCAATGTGGAGGCTATATACAGGGGGTACCGGTACAGAGTCAATGTGGAGGCTATATACAGGGGGTACCAGTACAGAGTCAATGTGGAGGCTATATACAGGGGGTACAGAGTCAATGTGGAGGCTATATACAGGGGGTACCAGTACAGAGTCAATGTGGAGGCTATATACAGGGGGTACCGGTACAGAGTCAATGTGGAGGCTATATACAGGGGGTACCGGTACAGAGTCAATGTGGAGGCTATATACAGGGGGTACCGGTACAGAGTCAATGTGGAGGCTATATACAGAGGGTACCAGTACAGAGTCAATGTGGAGGCTATATACAGGGGGTACCGGTACAGAGTCAATGTGGAGGCTATATACAGGGGGTACCAGTACAGAGTCAATGTGGAGGCTATATACAGGGGGTACCGGTACAGACTACAGTATAATGTTTGGTAGGGGGATAGGGGGATAGATCTGTCTGGTTGGTCGTAGTTACAAGCCTGAGACAAGGGGGGAGGGACATATCTGTCTGGTTGGTCGTAGTTACAAGCCTGAGACAAGGGGGGAGGGACATATCTGTCTGGTTGGTCGTAGTTACAAGCCTGAGACAAGGGGGGAGGGATATATCTGTCTGGTTGGTCATAGTTACAAGCCTGAGACGGGGGGGGGGGGGATCTATCTGTCTGGTTGGTCGTAGTTAGAAGCCTGAGACAAGGGGGGAGGGATATATCTGTCTGGTTGGTCATAGTTACAAGCCTGAGACAAGCGGGGGGGGGATCTATCTGTCTGGTTGGTCGTAGTTACAAGCCTGAGACGGGGGGGATCTATCTGTCTGGTTGGTCGTAATTACAAGCCTGAGACAAGGGGGATCTATCTGCCTGGTTGGTCGTAGTTACAAGCCTGAGACAAGGGGGATCTATCTGTCTGGTTGGTCGTAGTTACAAGCCTGAGACAAGGGGGATCTATCTGCCTGGTTGGTCGTAATTACAAGCCTGAGACAAGGGGGATCTATCTGTCTGGTTGGTCGTAGTTACAAGCCTGAGACAAGGGGGATCTATCTGTCTGGTTGGTCGTAGTTATAAGCCTGAGACAAGGGGGATCTATCTGTCTGGTTGGTCGTAGTTACAAGCCTGAGACAAGGGGGATCTATCTGTCTGGTTGGTCGTAGTTACAAGCCTGAGACAAGGGGGATCTATCTGTCTGGTTGGTCGTAGTTATAAGCCTGAGACAAGGGGGGATCTATCTGTCTGGATGGTCGTAGTTACAAGGGGAGATGGAGGGAGAGATGGGGAGATGGTGGGAGGGAGGTGGAGGGAGGGAGGGAGGGAGGGAGGGGAGGGAGGGAGGGAGGGAGGGAGGGAGGGAGGGAGGGAGGGAGGGAGGGAGGGAGGGAGGGGGAGGGAGGGAGGGAGGGAGGGAGGGAGGGAGGGAGGGAGATGGAGGGAGCAGCAGTTTGATTAACTGTGTTGTTCACTCCCACCTGATGACACCTATTAAGGTTAAAGGTGAACGACGTTCGGGGGCTTTTATAACGTCTGGCACCTAGGATACGTCCCAATTGATACCCTATTCCCTATATAGTGCACTACCTTCGACCGGAGCCCTGTGCTGCACTATACTGTATAGGGAACAGGGACCATTGAGCCCCAACCCAGCTCCCATTGGGCAGCGTGAACATTCTCTGGTTCAGCAGGCAGTGATGCGATGGTCCTGTGTGAGTGAACAGCTTTTCACAGAAGACGTAACATTTTCTGCCTGGGTGGCGAGGCAAGGACTACATCCCAAACTGCACCCTGTTCCCTATAAAGTACTACTTTTGACAAGGGCCCATAGGGCTGTAGCGCACTATGTAGGGAATAGAGTGTCATTTGGGACACAACAAAGGAGAGCAGAAGACAAAGGAGAAGAGGAGGATGATGGGAGGAGGTGGAAAGGCATTAAGGTCTGCCAACGCTACCGATGCACATCCAAGGACGACCTTGGAGAAGAACAAGTCAGTGGATGAAGTTACACAGGAAGGACACAGAGAGAGACAGAGAGAGACAGAGAGAGAGAGAGGGAGAGAGAGAGAGAGAGAGAGAGAGAGAGAGAGAGAGAGACAGAGAGTGAGATACAGAGAGAGAGACAGAGAGAGAGACAGGGAGAGAAAGGGAGAGGGAGAGAGAGAGAGGGAGAAAGACAGGGAGAGAGAAAGAGAGAGACAGAGAGAAAGAGAGAGAGAGAGACAGAGAGAGAGAGAGAGAGAGAGAGAGAGACAGAGAGAGACAGAGAGAGAGAGACACAGAGAGAGAGACAGAGAGCGAGAGACACAGAGAAAGAGAGAGAGAGTCGTGCACTATGTAGGGAATAGGGTGCCATTTGGTCTGAAGTTGTGCACTATGTAGGGAATAGGGTGCCATTTGGTCTGAAGTAGTGCACTATGTAGGGAATAGGGTGCAATTTGGGACATACTCCTTGGTTGTTAATGGGACCTCCCCCAGCTCTCTCTCTGCTTGTGGATTGAGCAATTTCCAAACGCCTGAAGGTACCACGTTCATCTGTACAAACAATAGTACGCAACTATAAACACCATGGGACCACGCAGCCGTCATACTGCTCAGGAAGGAGGCACGTTCTGTCTCCTAGAGATGAACGTACTTTGGTGCGAAACGTGCAAATCAATCCCAGAACAACAGCAAAGGACCTTGTGAAGATGCTGGAGGAAACAAGTACAAAAGTATCTATATCCACAGTAAAATGAGTCCTATATCGACATAACCTGAAAGGCCTCTCAGCAAGGAAGAAGCCACTGCTCCAAAACCACCATAAAAAAGCCAGACGATTTGCAACTGCACATGGGGACAAAGATCGTACTCTTTGGAGAAACGTCCTCTGGTCTGATGAATCAAAAAAGAACTGTTTGGCCATTATGACCATCATAATGTTTGGAGGAAAAAGGGGAAGGCTTGCAAGCCGAAGAACACCATCCCGACCGTGAAGCACGGGGGTGGCAGCATCATGTTGTGGGGGTGGCAGCATCATGTTGTGGGGGTGGCAGCATCATGTTGTGGGGGTGGCAGCATCATGTTGTGAGGGTGGCAGCATCATGTTGTGAGGGTGGCAGCATCATGTTGTGAGGGTGGCAGCATCATGTTGTGGGGGTGGCAGCATCATGTTGTGAGGGTGGCAGCATCATGTTGTGGGGGTGTGGCAGCATCATGTTGTGAGGGTGGCAGCATCTTGTCGTGGGGGTGGCAGCATCATGTTGTGAGGGTGGCAGCATCATGTTGTGAGGGTGGCAGCATCATGTCGTGGGGGTGGCAGCATCATGTCGTGGGGGTGGCAGCATCATGTTGTGGGGGTGGCAGCATCATGTTGTGGGGGTGGCAGCATCATGTTGTGAGGGTGGCAGCATCATGTTGTGAGGGTGGCAGCATCATGTTGTGAGGGTGGCAGCATCATGTTGTGGGGGTGGCAGCATCATGTTGTGGGGGTGGCAGCATCATGTTGTGGGGGTGTGGCAGCATCATGTTGTGAGGGTGGCAGCATCTTGTCGTGGGGGTGGCAGCATCATGTTGTGAGGGTGGCAGCATCATGTTGTGAGGGTGGCAGCATCATGTCGTGGGGGTGGCAGCATCATGTCGTGGGGGTGGCAGCATCATGTTGTGGGGGTGGCAGCATCATGTTGTGGGGGTGGCAGCATCATGTTGTGAGGGTGCTTTGCTGCAGGAGGGACTGGTGCACTTCACAAAACAGATGGCATCATGAGGCAGGGAAATTATGTGGACATATTGAAGTAACATCTCAAAACATCAGTCAGGAAGTTAAAGCTTGGTCACAATTGGGTCTTCCAAATGGACAATGACCCCAAGCATACTTCCAAAGTTGTGGCAATATGGCTTAAGGACAACAAAGTCAAAGTATTGGAGTGGCCATCACAAAGCCCTGACTTCAATCCTATAGAAAACAGAACTGAAAAAGCGTGTTCGAGCAAGGAGGCCTACAAACCTGACTAAGTTACATCAGCTCTTCACAACAATGGGCCAAAATTCACCCAACTTATTGTGGGAAGCGTGTATGTAAACTTCCGACTTCAAATGTATTATGTTTTGTCCTGTTTAGGTATGAGGAGAGGGCCACAACAAATCCAGCTGTCCTTGTCCTCTCAGACCTCTCACTAAACCTTCAACCCCAAGTTTCCAGTTTAATTTGGGAAGGAATCAGTTCAGATCCATCTGACCAACTGGGTTTTCTACAGGGTGAACAGCCCCCCCCCCCCCCAGGCTCATAGAGACCAGCCTTCACAACACTGGGTTTCTACAGGATGAACAGCCCCCCCCCCAGGCTCATAGAGACCAGCCTTCACAACACTGGGTTTTCTACAGGATGAACAGCCCCCCCCAGGCTCATAGAGACCAGCCTTCACAACACTGGGTTTCTACAGGATGAACAGCCCCCCCCCCAGGCTCATAGAGACCAGCCTTCACAACACTGGGTTTCTACAGGATGAACAGCCCCCCCCCCAGGCTCATAGAGACCACCCTTCACAACACTGGGTTTCTACAGGATGAACAGCCCCCCCCCCAAGCTCATAGAGACCAGCCTTCACAACACTGGGTTTTCTACAGGATGAACAGCCCCCCCCCCAGGCTCATAGAGACCAGCCTTCACAACTCTGGGTTTTCTACAGGATGAACAGCCCCCCCAGGCTCATAGAGACCAGCCTTCACAACACTGGGTTTCTACAGGATGAACAGCCCCCCCCAGGCTCATAGAGACCAGCCTTCACAACACTGGGTTTTCTACAGGATGAACAGCCCCCCCCAGGCTCATAGAGACCAGCCTTCACAACACTGGGTTTCTACAGGATGAACAGCCCCCCCCCCAGGCTCATAGAGACCAGCCTTCACAACACTGGGTTTCTACAGGATGAACAGCCCCCCCCCCAGGCTCATAGAGACCAGCCTTCACAACACTGGGTTTCTACAGGATGAACAGCCCCCCCCCAGGCTCATAGAGACCAGCCTTCACAACACTGGGTTTTCTACAGGATGAACAGCCCCCCCCCCCCCCCCAGGCTCATAGAGACCAGCCTTCACAACACTGGGTTTTCTACAGGATGAACAGCCCCCCCCCCAGGCTCATAGAGACCAGCCTTCACAACACTGGGTTTCTACAGGATGAACAGCCCCCCCCCCAGGCTCATAGAGACCAGCCTTCACAACACTGGGTTTCTACAGGATGAACAGCCCCCCCCCAGGCTCATAGAGACCAGCCTTCACAACACTGGGTTTCTACAGGATGAACAGCCCCCCCCCCAGGCTCATAGAGACCAGCCTTCACAACACTGGGTTTCTACAGGATGAACAGCCCCCCCCCCAGGCTCATAGAGACCAGCCTTCACAACACTGGGTTTCTACAGGATGAACAGCCCCCCCCCCCAGGCTCATAGAGACCAGCCTTCACAACACTGGGTTTCTACAGGATGAACAGCCCCCCCCCCAGGCTCATAGAGACCAGCCTTCACAACACTGGGTTTTCTACAGGATGAACAGCCCCCCCCCCCCCCAGGCTCATAGAGACCAGCCTTCACAACACTGGGTTTTCTACAGGATGAACAGCCCCCCCCCCAGGCTCATAGAGACCAGCCTTCACAACACTGGGTTTCTACAGGATGAACAGCCCCCCCCCCCCAGGCTCATAGAGACCAGCCTTCACAACACTGGGTTTCTACAGGATGAACAGCCCCCCCCCCAGGCTCATAGAGACCAGCCTTCACAACACTGGGTTTCTACAGGATGAACAGCCCCCCCAGGCTCATAGAGACCAGCCTTCACAACACTGGGTTTCTACAGGATGAACAGCCCCCCCCCCAGGCTCATAGAGACCAGCCTTCACAACACTGGGTTTCTACAGGATGAACAGCCCCCCCCAGGCTCATAGAGACCAGCCTTCACAACACTGGGTTTTCTACAGGATGAACAGCCCCCCCCCCAGGCTCATAGAGACCAGCCTTCACAACACTGGGTTTTCTACAGGATGAACAGCCCCCCCCCCCCCCAGGCTCATAGAGACCAGCCTTCACAACACTGGGTTTTCTACAGGATGAACACCCCCCCAGGCTCATAGAGACCAGCCTTCACAACACTGGGTTTTCTACAGGATGAACAGCCCCCCCAGGCTCATAGAGACCAGCCTTCACAACACTGGGTTTTCTACAGGATGAACAGCCCCCCCCCCCAGGCTCATAGAGACCAGCCTTCACAACACTGGGTTTCTACAGGATGAACAGCCCCCCCCCCCCCCCCAGGCTCATAGAGACCAGCCTTCACAACACTGGGTTTTCTACAGGATGAACACCCCCCCCCAGGCTCATAGAGACCAGCCTTCACAACACTGGGTTTTCTACAGGATGAACAGCCCCCCCCCCCCAGGCTCATAGAGACCAGCCTTCACAACACTGGGTTTTCTACAGGATGAACAGCCCCCCCCCCCCCCCCAGGCTCATAGAGACCAGCCTTCACAACACTGGGTTTTCTACAGGATGAACACCCCCCCTCCCCCAGGCTCATAGAGACCAGCCTTCACAACACTGGGTTTTCTACAGGATGAACACCCCCCCTCCCCCAGGCTCATAGAGACCAGCCTTCACAACACTGGGTTTCTACAGGATGAACAGCCCCCCCCCCCCAGGCTCATAGAGACCAGCCTTCACAACACTGGGTTTCTACAGGATGAACAGCCCCCCCCCCCCAGGCTCATAGAGACCAGCCTTCACAACTCTGGGTTTCTACAGGATGAACAGCCCCCCCCCCAGGCTCATAGAGACCAGCCTTCACAACACTGGGTTTTCTACAGGATGAACAGCCCCCCCCAGGCTCATAGAGACCAGCCTTCACAACACTGGGTTTCTACAGGATGAACAGCCCCCCCCCAGGCTCATAGAGACCAGCCTTCACAACACTGGGTTTCTACAGGATGAACAGCCCCCCCCAGGCTCATAGAGACCAGCCTTCACAACTCTGGGTTTCTACAGGATGAACAGCCCCCCCCCCAGGCTCATAGAGACCAGCCTTCACAACACTGGGTTTTCTACAGGATGAACAGCCCCCCCCCCCAGGCTCATAGAGACCAGCCTTCACAACACTGGGTTTCTACAGGATGAACAGCCCCCCCCCCCCCCAGGCTCATAGAGACCAGCCTTCACAACTCTGGGTTTTCTACAGGATGAACAGCCCCCCCAGGCTCATAGAGACCAGCCTTCACAACACTGGGTTTCTACAGGATGAACAGCCCCCCCCCCCCAGGCTCATAGAGACCAGCCTTCACAACACTGGGTTTTCTACAGGATGAACAGCCCCCCCCAGGCTCATAGAGACCAGCCTTCACAACACTGGGTTTCTACAGGATGAACAGCCCCCCCCCCAGGCTCATAGAGACCAGCCTTCACAACACTGGGTTTTCTACAGGATGAACAGCCCCCCCAGGCTCATAGAGACCAGCCTTCACAACACTGGGTTTCTACAGGATGAACAGCCCCCCCCAGGCTCATAGAGACCAGCCTTCACAACACTGGGTTCTCTACAGGATGAACAGCCCCCCCCAGGCTCATAGAGACCAGCCTTCACAACACTGGGTTTTCTACAGGATGAACAGCCCCCCCCCCCCCCCCCAGGCTCATAGAGACCAGCCTTCACAACACTGGGTTTACTACAGGATGAACAGCCCCCCCCAGGCTCATAGAGACCAGCCTTCACAACACTGGGTTCTCTACAGGATGAACAGCCCCCCCCCCAGGCTCATAGAGACCAGCCTTCACAACACTGGGTTTTCTACAGGATGAACAGCCCCCCCCAGGCTCATAGAGACCAGCCTTCACAACACTGGGTTTACTACAGGATGAACAGCCCCCCCCCCAGGCTCATAGAGACCAGCCTTCACAACACTGGGTTTACTACAGGATGAACAGCCCCCCCCAGGCTCATAGAGACCAGCCTTCACAACACTGGGTTCTCTACAGGATGAACAGCCCCCCCCCCCCCCAGGCTCATAGAGACCAGCCTTCACAACACTGGGTTTTCTACAGGATGAACAGCCCCCCCCCCCCCCAGGCTCATAGAGACCAGCCTTCACAACACTGGGTTTACTACAGGATGAACAGCCCCCCCCCAGGCTCATAGAGACCAGCCTTCACAACACTGGGTTTCTACAGGATGAACAGCCCCCCCCCAGGCTCATAGGACTCACAACACTAGGATGAACACAAGGCTCTTCACAACACTGGGTTTCTACAGGATGAACAGCCCCCCCCCCCCAGGCTCATAGAGACCAGCCTTCACAACACTGGGTTTACTACAGGATGAACAGCCCCCCCCCCCCAGGCTCATAGAGACCAGCCTTCACAACACTGGGTTTACTACAGGATGAACAGCCCCCCCCCCAGGCTCATAGAGACCAGCCTTCACAACACTGGGTTTCTACAGGATGAACAGCCCCCCCCCAGGCTCATAGAGACCAGCCTTCACAACACTGGGTTTTCTACAGGATGAACAGCCCCCCCCCCAGGCTCATAGAGACCAGCCTTCACAACACTGGGTTTCTACAGGATGAACAGCCCCCCCAGGCTCATAGAGACCAGCCTTCACAACACTGGGTTTTCTACAGGATGAACAGCCCCCCCCCCAGGCTCATAGAGACCAGCCTTCACAACACTGGGTTTCTACAGGATGAACAGCCCCCCCAGGCTCATAGAGACCAGCCTTCACAACACTGGGTTTTCTACAGGATGAACAGCCCCCCCCCCCCCCCCAGGCTCATAGAGACCAGCCTTCACAACACTGGGTTTCTACAGGATGAACAGCCCCCCCCCCAGGCTCATAGAGACCAGCCTTCACAACACTGGGTTTTCTACAGGATGAACAGCCCCCCCCCCCCAGGCTCATAGAGACCAGCCTTCACAACACTGGGTTTTCTACAGGATGAACACCCCCCCCCCCAAGGCTCATAGAGACCAGCCTTCACAACACTGGGTTTCTACAGGATGAACAGCCCCCCCCCCCCAGGCTCATAGAGACCAGCCTTCACAACACTGGGTTTTCTACAGGATGAACACCCCCCCCCCCCAGGCTCATAGAGACCAGCCTTCACAACACTGGGTTTCTACAGGATGAACAGCCCCCCCCCCCCAGGCTCATAGAGACCAGCCTTCACAACACTGGGTTTTCTACAGGATGAACACCCCCCCCCCCCCAGGCTCATAGAGACCAGCCTTCACAACACTGGGTTTCTACAGGATGAACAGCCCCCCCCCCCCCCCCCAGGCTCATAGAGACCAGCCTTCACAACACTGGGTTTTCTACAGGATGAACAGCCCCCCCCCCAAGGCTCATAGAGACCAGCCTTCACAACACTGGGTTTCTACAGGATGAACAGCCCCCCCCCCCCAGGCTCATAGAGACCAGCCTTCACAACACTGGGTTTTCTACAGGATGAACAGCCCCCCCCCAGGCTCATAGAGACCAGCCTTCACAACACTGGGTTTTCTACAGGATGAACAGCCCCCCCCCCAGGCTCATAGAGACCAGCCTTCACAACACTGGGTTTCTACAGGATGAACAGCCCCCCCCCCCCAGGCTCATAGAGACCAGCCTTCACAACACTGGGTTTTCTACAGGATGAACAGCCCCCCCCCCCCAGGCTCATAGAGACCAGCCTTCACAACACTGGGTTTCTACAGGATGAACAGCCCCCCCCCCCCAGGCTCATAGAGACCAGCCTTCACAACACTGGGTTTTCTACAGGATGAACAGCCCCCCCCCCCAGGCTCATAGAGACCAGCCTTCACAACACTGGGTTTTCTACAGGATGAACACCACCCCCCCAAGGCTCATAGAGACCAGCCTTCACAACACTGGGTTTCTACAGGATGAACAGCCCCCCCCCCCCAGGCTCATAGAGACCAGCCTTCACAACACTGGGTTTTCTACAGGATGAACACCCCCCCTCCCCCAGGCTCATAGAGACCAGCCTTCACAACACTGGGTTTCTACAGGATGAACAGCCCCCCCCCCCCCCAGGCTCATAGAGACCAGCCTTCACAACACTGGGTTTTCTACAGGATGAACAGCCCCCCCCAGGCTCATAGAGACCAGCCTTCACAACACTGGGTTTCTACAGGATGAACAGCCCCCCCCCCAGGCTCATAGAGACCAGCCTTCACAACACTGGGTTTTCTACAGGATGAACAGCCCCCCCCAGGCTCATAGAGACCAGCCTTCACAACACTGGGTTTCTACAGGATGAACAGCCCCCCCCCCCCCAGGCTCATAGAGACCAGCCTTCACAACACTGGGTTTTCTACAGGATGAACAGCCCCCCCAGGCTCATAGAGACCAGCCTTCACAACACTGGGTTTCTACAGGATGAACAGCCCCCCCCCAGGCTCATAGAGACCAGCCTTCACAACACTGGGTTTTCTACAGGATGAACAGCCCCCCCCCCCCCCCCAGGCTCATAGAGACCAGCCTTCACAACACTGGGTTTCTACAGGATGAACAGCCCCCCCCCCAGGCTCATAGAGACCAGCCTTCACAACACTGGGTTTTCTACAGGATGAACAGCCCCCCCAGGCTCATAGAGACCAGCCTTCACAACACTGGGTTTTCTACAGGATGAACACCCCCCCCCCCCCAAGGCTCATAGAGACCAGCCTTCACAACACTGGGTTTCTACAGGATGAACAGCCCCCCCCCCAGGCTCATAGAGACCAGCCTTCACAACACTGGGTTTTCTACAGGATGAACAGCCCCCCCCCCAGGCTCATAGAGACCAGCCTTCACAACACTGGGTTTCTACAGGATGAACAGCCCCACCCCCCCAGGCTCATAGGGACCAGCCTTCACAACACTGGGTTTTCTACAGGATGAACAGCCCCCCCCCCCCAGGGCTCATAGAGACCAGCCTTCACAACACTGGGTTTTCTACAGGATGAACACCCCCCCCCAGGCTCATAGAGACCAGCCTTCACAACACTGGGTTTTCTACAGGATGAACAGCCCCCCCCCCAGGCTCATAGAGACCAGCCTTCACAACACTGGGTTTTCTACAGGATGAACAGCCCCCCCCCCCCCCAGGCTCATAGAGACCAGCCTTCACAACACTGGGTTTCTACAGGATGAACAGCCCCCCCCCAGGCTCATAGAGACCAGCCTTCACAACACTGGGTTTTCTACAGGATGAACAGCCCCCCCCCCAGGCTCATAGAGACCAGCCTTCACAACACTGGGTTTCTACAGGATGAACAGCCCCCCCCCCCCAGGCTCATAGAGACCAGCCTTCACAACACTGGGTTTACTACAGGATGAACACCACCCCCCCCCCCAGGCTCATAGAGACCAGCCTTCACAACACTGGGTTTTCTACAGGATGAACAGCCCCCCCCCCCCAGGCTCATAGAGACCAGCCTTCACAACACTGGGTTTTCTACAGGATGAACAGCCCCCCCCCCCCAGGCTCATAGAGACCAGCCTTCACAACACTGGGTTTCTACAGGATGAACACCACCCCCCCAGGCTCATAGAGACCAGCCTTCACAACACTGGGTTTTCTACAGGATGAACAGCCCCCCCCCCCAGGCTCATAGAGACCAGCCTTCACAACACTGGGTTTTCTACAGGATGAACAGCCCCCCCCCCCCCCCCAGGCTCATAGAGACCAGCCTTCACAACACTGGGTTTTCTACAGGATAACAGCCCCCCCCCCCCCCAGGCTCATAGAGACCAGCCTTCACAACACTGGGTTTTCTACAGGATGAACAGCCCCCCCCAGGCTCATAGAGACCAGCCTTCACAACACTGGGTTTTCTACAGGATGAACAGCCCCCCCCCCCCAGGCTCATAGAGACCAGCCTTCACAACACTGGGTTTTCTACAGGATGAACAACAGCCCCCCAGGCTCATAGAGACCAGCCTTCACAACACTGGGTTTTCTACAGGATGAACAGCCCCCCCCAGGCTCATAGAGACCAGCCTTCACAACACTGGGTTTCTACAGGATGAACAGCCCCCCCCCCCCAGGCTCATAGAGACCAGCCTTCACAACACTGGGTTTACTACAGGATGAACAGCCCCCCCCCCCCCCCCAGGCTCATAGAGACCAGCCTTCACAACACTGGGTTTTCTACAGGATGAACACAGCCCCCCCCCCCCAGGCTCATAGAGACCAGCCTTCACAACACTGGGTTTACTACAGGATGAACAGCCCCCCCAGGCTCATAGAGACCAGCCTTCACAACACTGGGTTTCTACAGGATGAACAGCCCCCCCCCCCAGGCTCATAGAGACCAGCCTTCACAACACTGGGTTTTCTACAGGATGAACAGCCCCCCCCCAGGCTCATAGAGACCAGCCTTCACAACACTGGGTTTACTACAGGATGAACAGCCCCCCCCCAGGCTCATAGAGACCAGCCTTCACAACACTGGGTTTACTACAGGATGAACAGCCCCCCCAGGCTCATAGAGACCAGCCTTCACAACACTGGGTTTCTACAGGATGAACAGCCCCCCCCCCCAGGCTCATAGAGACCAGCCTTCACAACACTGGGTTTTCTACAGGATGAACAGCCCCCCCCCCAGGCTCATAGAGACCAGCCTTCACAACACTGGGTTTACTACAGGATGAACAGTCCCCCCCCAGGCTCATAGAGACCAGCCTTCACAACACTGGGTTCTCTACAGGATGAACAGCCCCCTCCCCCAGGCTCATAGAGACCAGCCTTCACAACACTGGGTTTCTACAGGATGAACAGCCCCCCCCAGGCTCATAGAGACCAGCCTTCACAACACTGGGTTTCTACAGGATGAACAGCCCCCCCCCCAGGCTCATAGAGACCAGCCTTCACAACACTGGGTTTCTACAGGATGAACAGCCCCCCCCCCCCAGGCTCATAGAGACCAGCCTTCACAACACTGGGTTTTCTACAGGATGAACAGCCCCCCCCCCCCCCCCCCCAGGCTCATAGAGACCAGCCTTCACAACACTGGGTTTCTACAGGATGAACAGCCCCCCCCCAGGCTCATAGAGACCAGCCTTCACAACACTGGGTTTTCTACAGGATGAACACCCCCCCCAGGCTCATAGAGACCAGCCTTCACAACACTGGGTTTTCTACAGGATGAACAGCCCCCCCCCCCCAGGCTCATAGAGACCAGCCTTCACAACACTGGGTTTCTACAGGATGAACAGCCCCCCCCCCAGGCTCATAGAGACCAGCCTTCACAACACTGGGTTTTCTACAGGATGAACACCCCCCCCAGGCTCATAGAGACCAGCCTTCACAACACTGGGTTTTCTACAGGATGAACAGCCCCCCCCCCCCCCCCAGGCTCATAGAGACCAGCCTTCACAACACTGGGTTTCTACAGGATGAACAACAGCCCCCCCCCCCCCCCCCAGGCTCATAGAGACCAGCCTTCACAACACTGGGTTTTCTACAGGATGAACAGCCCCCCCCCCCCCCAGGCTCATAGAGACCAGCCTTCACAACACTGGGTTTTCTACAGGATGAACAGCCCCCCCCCCCCAGGCTCATAGAGACCAGCCTTCACAACACTGGGTTTCTACAGGATGAACAGCCCCCCCCCCAGGCTCATAGAGACCAGCCTTCACAACACTGGGTTTTCTACAGGATGAACAGCCCCCCCCCCCCCCAGGCTCATAGAGACCAGCCTTCACAACACTGGGTTTCTACAGGACAAACAGCCCCCCAGGCTCATAGAGACCAGCCTTCACAACACTGGGTTTCTACAGGATGAACACCCCCCCCCAGGCTCATAGAGACCAGCCTTCACAACACTGGGTTTTCTACAGGATGAACAGCCCCCCCCCCCCCCCCAGGCTCATAGAGACCAGCCTTCACAACACTGGGTTTTCTACAGGATGAACAGCCCCCCCCAGGCTCATAGAGACCAGCCTTCACAACACTGGGTTTTCTACAGGATGAACAGCCCCCCCAGGCTCATAGAGACCAGCCTTCACAACACTGGGTTTTCTACAGGACGAACAGCCCCCCCCCCAGGCTCATAGAGACCAGCCTTCACAACACTGGGTTTTCTACAGGATGAACAGCCCCCCCCCCCCAGGCTCATAGAGACCAGCCTTCACAACACTGGGTTTTCTACAGGATGAACAGCCCCCCCCCCCAGGCTCATAGAGACCAGCCTTCACAACACTGGGTTTTCTACAGGATGAACAGCCCCCCCCCCAGGCTCATAGAGACCAGCCTTCACAACACTGGGTTTCTACAGGATGAACAGCCCCCCCCCCCCAGGCTCATAGAGACCAGCCTTCACAACACTGGGTTTCTACAGGATGAACACCCCCCCAGGCTCATAGAGACCAGCCTTCACAACACTGGGTTTTCTACAGGATGAACAGCCCCCCCCCCTCATAGAGACCAGCCTTCACAACACTGGGTTTTCTACAGGATGAACAGCCCCCCCCCCAGGCTCATAGAGACCAGCCTTCACAACACTGGGTTTTCTACAGGATGAACAGCCCCCCCCCCCCAGGCTCATAGAGACCAGCCTTCACAACACTGGGTTTTCTACAGGATGAACAGCCCCCCCCCAGGCTCATAGAGACCAGCCTTCACAACACTGGGTTTTCTACAGGATGAACAGCCCCCCCCCCCCCGGGTCATAGAGACCAGCCTTCACAACACTGGGTTTCTACAGGATGAACAGCCCCCCCAGGCTCATAGAGACCAGCCTTCACAACACTGGGTTTTCTACAGGATGAACAGCCCCCCCCCCCAGGCTCATAGAGACCAGCCTTCACAACACTGGGTTTTCTACAGGATGAACACCCCCCCCAGGCTCATAGAGACCAGCCTTCACAACACTGGGTTTTCTACAGGATGAACAGCCCCCCCCCCAGGCTCATAGAGACCAGCCTTCACAACACTGGGTTTACTACAGGATGAACAGCCCCCCCCCCAGGGTCATAGAGACCAGCCTTCACAACACTGGGTTTACTACAGGATGAACAGCCCCCCCCCCAGGCTCATAGAGACCAGCCTTCACAACACTGGGTTTCTACAGGATGAACAGCCCCCCCCCCCAGGCTCATAGAGACCAGCCTTCACAACACTGGGTTTTCTACAGGATGAACAGCCCCCCCCCCCCAGGCTCATAGAGACCAGCCTTCACAACACTGGGTTTTCTACAGGATGAACAGCCCCCCCAGGCTCATAGAGACCAGCCTTCACAACACTGGGTTTTCTACAGGATGAACAGCCCCCCCCCAGGGTCATAGAGACCAGCCTTCACAACACTGGGTTTCTACAGGATGAACAGCCCCCCCCCCAGGCTCATAGAGACCAGCCTTCACAACACTGGGTTTTCTACAGGATGAACAGCCCCCCCCCCCAGGCTCATAGAGACCAGCCTTCACAACACTGGGTTTTCTACAGGATGAACACCCCCCCCCCCCCAGGCTCATAGAGACCAGCCTTCACAACACTGGGTTTTCTACAGGATGAACAGCCCCCCCCAGGCTCATAGAGACCAGCCTTCACAACACTGGGTTTTCTACAGGATGAACAGCCCCCCCCAGGGTCATAGAGACCAGCCTTCACAACACTGGGTTTACTACAGGATGAACAGCCCCCCCCCCCAGGCTCATAGAGACCAGCCTTCACAACACTGGGTTTTCTACAGGATGAACAGCCCCCCCCCCAGGCTCATAGAGACCAGCCTTCACAACACTGGGTTTTCTACAGGATGAACAACCCCCCCAGGCTCATAGAGACCATCCTTCACAACACTGGGTTTCTACAGGATGAACAGCCCCCCCAGGCTCATAGAGACCAGCCTTCACAACACTGGGTTTTCTACAGGATGAACAGCCCCCCCCCAGGCTCATAGAGACCTGCCTTCACAACACTGGGTTTCTACAGGATGAACACCCCCCCCAGGCTCATAGAGACCAGCCTTCACAACACTGGGTTTACTACAGGATGAACAGCCCCCCCAGGGTCATAGAGACCAGCCTTCACAACACTGGGTTTACTACAGGATGAACAGCCCCCCCCCAGGCTCATAGAGACCAGCCTTCACAACACTGGGTTTTCTACAGGATGAACAGCCCCCCCCCCAGGCTCATAGAGACCAGCCTTCACAACACTGGGTTTTCTACAGGATGAACACCCCCCCCAGGCTCATAGAGACCATCCTTCACAACACTGGGTTTCTACAGGATGAACAGCCCCCCCCCAGGCTCATAGAGACCAGCCTTCACAACACTGGGTTTTCTACAGGATGAACAGCCCCCCCCCCAGGCTCATAGAGACCTGCCTTCACAACACTGGGTTTCTACAGGATGAACACCCCCCCCCCAGGCTCATAGAGACCAGCCTTCACAACACTGGGTTTCTACAGGATGAACACCCCCCCCCAGGCTCATAGAGACCAGCCTTCACAACACTGGGTTTCTACAGGATGAACACCCCCCCCAGGCTCATAGAGACCAGCCTTCACAACACTGGGTTTTCTACAGGATGAACAACAGCCCCCCCCCCAGGCTCATAGAGACCAGCCTTCACAACACTGGGTTTCTACAGGATGAACAGCCCCCCCCCCCAGGCTCATAGAGACCAGCCTTCACAACACTGGGTTTCTACAGGATGAACAACAGCCCCCCCCCCCCCCCAGGCTCATAGAGACCAGCCTTCACAACACTGGGTTTCTACAGGATGAACAGCCCCCCCAGGCTCATAGAGACCAGCCTTCACAACACTGGGTTTTCTACAGGATGAACAGCCCCCCCCCCCCCAGGCTCATAGAGACCAGCCTTCACAACACTGGGTTTACTACAGGATGAACAGCCCCCCCAGGCTCATAGAGACCAGCCTTCACAACACTGGGTTTTCTACAGGATGAACAGCCCCCCCAGGCTCATAGAGACCAGCCTTCACAACACTGGGTTTTCTACAGGATGAACACCCCCCAGGCTCATAGAGACCAGCCTTCACAACACTGGGTTTCTACAGGATGAACACCCCCCCCCCCCAGGCTCATAGAGACCAGCCTTCACAACACTGGGTTTTCTACAGGATGAACTGCCCCCCCCCAGGCTCATAGAGACCAGCCTTCACAACACTGGGTTTCTACAGGATGAACAGCCCCCCCCCAGGGTCATAGAGACCAGCCTTCACAACACTGGGTTTACTACAGGATGAACAGCCCCCCCCCAGGCTCATAGAGACCAGCCTTCACAACACTGGGTTTTCTACAGGATGAACAGCCCCCCCCAGGCTCATAGAGACCAGCCTTCACAACACTGGGTTTTCTACAGGATGAACAGCCCCCCCCAGGCTCATAGAGACCAGCCTTCACAACACTGGGTTTTCTACAGGATGAACAGCCCCCCCCCCAGGCTCATAGAGACCAGCCTTCACAACACTGGGTTTTCTACAGGATGAACAGCCCCCCCCCCCCCCCAGGGTCATAGAGACCAGCCTTCACAACACTGGGTTTCTACAGGATGAACAGCCCCCCAGGCTCATAGAGACCAGCCTTCACAACACTGGGTTTTCTACAGGATGAACAGCCCCCCCCCCCCCCAGGCTCATAGAGACCAGCCTTCACAACACTGGGTTTTCTACAGGATGAACACCCCCCCCCCCAGGCTCATAGAGACCAGCCTTCACAACACTGGGTTTTCTACAGGATGAACAGCCCCCCCCCCCAGGCTCATAGAGACCAGCCTTCACAACACTGGGTTTACTACAGGATGAACAGCCCCCCCCCCAGGGTCATAGAGACCAGCCTTCACAACACTGGGTTTACTACAGGATGAACAGCCCCCCCCCAGGCTCATAGAGACCAGCCTTCACAACACTGGGTTTTCTACAGGATGAACAGCCCCCCCCCCCCAGGCTCATAGAGACCAGCCTTCACAACACTGGGTTTTCTACAGGATGAACAACCCCCCCAGGCTCATAGAGACCATCCTTCACAACACTGGGTTTCTACAGGATGAACAGCCCCCCCCCCCAGGCTCATAGAGACCAGCCTTCACAACACTGGGTTTTCTACAGGATGAACAGCCCCCCCAGGCTCATAGAGACCTGCCTTCACAACACTGGGTTTCTACAGGATGAACACCCCCCCCCAGGCTCATAGAGACCAGCCTTCACAACACTGGGTTTACTACAGGATGAACAGCCCCCCCCAGGGTCATAGAGACCAGCCTTCACAACACTGGGTTTACTACAGGATGAACAGCCCCCCCAGGCTCATAGAGACCAGCCTTCACAACACTGGGTTTTCTACAGGATGAACAGCCCCCCCCCCCCAGGCTCATAGAGACCAGCCTTCACAACACTGGGTTTTCTACAGGATGAACACCCCCCAGGCTCATAGAGACCATCCTTCACAACACTGGGTTTCTACAGGATGAACAGCCCCCCCCCCAGGCTCATAGAGACCAGCCTTCACAACACTGGGTTTTCTACAGGATGAACAGCCCCCCCAGGCTCATAGAGACCTGCCTTCACAACACTGGGTTTCTACAGGATGAACACCCCCCCCCCCAGGCTCATAGAGACCAGCCTTCACAACACTGGGTTTCTACAGGATGAACACCCCCCCCCAGGCTCATAGAGACCAGCCTTCACAACACTGGGTTTCTACAGGATGAACACCCCCCCAGGCTCATAGAGACCAGCCTTCACAACACTGGGTTTTCTACAGGACGAACAACAGCCCCCCCCCAGGCTCATAGAGACCAGCCTTCACAACACTGGGTTTCTACAGGATGAACAGCCCCCCCCCCCCCCCAGGCTCATAGAGACCAGCCTTCACAACACTGGGTTTCTACAGGATGAACAACAGCCCCCCCAGGCTCATAGAGACCAGCCTTCACAACACTGGGTTTCTACAGGATGAACAGCCCCCCCCCAGGCTCATAGAGACCAGCCTTCACAACACTGGGTTTTCTACAGGATGAACAGCCCCCCCCCCCCAGGCTCATAGAGACCAGCCTTCACAACACTGGGTTTACTACAGGATGAACAGCCCCCCCCCCCCAGGCTCATAGAGACCAGCCTTCACAACACTGGGTTTTCTACAGGATGAACAGCCCCCCCAGGCTCATAGAGACCAGCCTTCACAACACTGGGTTTTCTACAGGATGAACACCCCCCCAGGCTCATAGAGACCAGCCTTCACAACACTGGGTTTCTACAGGATGAACACCCCCCCCCCCAGGCTCATAGAGACCAGCCTTCACAACACTGGGTTTTCTACAGGATGAACTGCCCCCCCCCCCAGGCTCATAGAGACCAGCCTTCACAACACTGGGTTTCTACAGGATGAACAGCCCCCCCCCCAGGCTCATAGAGACCAGCCTTCACAACACTGGGTTTCTACAGGATGAACAGCCCCCCCCAGGCTCATAGAGACCAGCCTTCACAACACTGGGTTTTCTACAGGATGAACAGCCCCCCCAGGCTCATAGAGACCAGCCTTCACAACACTGGGTTTCTACAGGATGAACAGCCCCCCCCCAGGCTCATAGAGACCAGCCTTCACAACACTGGGTTTTCTACAGGATGAACAGCCCCCCAGGCTCATAGAGACCAGCCTTCACAACACTGGGTTTTCTACAGGATGAACAGCCCCCCCCCCAGGCTCATAGAGACCAGCCTTCACAACACTGGGTTTCTACAGGATGAACAGCCCCCCCCCCCCAGGCTCATAGAGACCAGCCTTCACAACACTGGGTTTCTACAGGATGAACAGCCCCCCCCCCCAGGCTCATAGAGACCAGCCTTCACAACACTGGGTTTTCTACAGGATGAACAGCCCCCCCCCCCCCCCCAGGCTCATAGAGACCAGCCTTCACAACACTGGGTTTCTACAGGATGAACAGCCCCCCAGGCTCATAGAGACCAGCCTTCACAACACTGGGTTTCTACAGGATGAACAGCCCCCCCCCAGGCTCATAGAGACCAGCCTTCACAACACTGGGTTTCTACAGGATGAACAGCCCCCCCCCCCAGGCTCATAGAGACCAGCCTTCACAACACTGGGTTTTCTACAGGATGAACAGCCCCCCCCCCAGGCTCATAGAGACCAGCCTTCACAACACTGGGTTTTCTACAGGATGAACAGCCCCCCCCCCCCCCCCAGGCTCATAGAGACCAGCCTTCACAACACTGGGTTTTCTACAGGATGAACAGCCCCCCCCAGGCTCATAGAGACCAGCCTTCACAACACTGGGTTTTCTACAGGATGAACAGCCCCCCCCCCAGGCTCATAGAGACCAGCCTTCACAACACTGGGTTTCTACAGGATGAACAGCCCCCCCCCCAGGCTCATAGAGACCAGCCTTCACAACACTGGGTTTTCTACAGGATGAACAGCCCCCCCCCAGGCTCATAGAGACCAGCCTTCACAACACTGGGTTTTCTACAGGATGAACACCCCCCCAGGCTCATAGAGACCAGCCTTCACAACACTGGGTTTCTACAGGATGAACAGCCCCCCCCCCCAGGCTCATAGAGACCAGCCTTCACAACACTGGGTTTTCTACAGGATGAACAGCCCCCCTCCCCCAGGCTCATAGAGACCAGCCTTCACAACACTGGGTTTTCTACAGGATGAACAGCCCCCCCCCCCCCAGGCTCATAGAGACCAGCCTTCACAACACTGGGTTTTCTACAGGATGAACAGCCCCCCCCCCCCGGCTCATAGAGACCAGCCTTCACAACACTGGGTTTTCTACAGGATGAACACCCCCCCCCCCCAGGCTCATAGAGACCAGCCTTCACAACACTGGGTTTTCTACAGGATGAACAGCCCCCCCCCCCGGGCTCATAGAGACCAGCCTTCACAACACTGGGTTTTCTACAGGATGAACACCCCCCCCCCCCAGGCTCATAGAGACCAGCCTTCACAACACTGGGTTTTCTACAGGATGAACAGCCCCCCCCCAGGCTCATAGAGACCAGCCTTCACAACACTGGGTTTTCTACAGGATGAACACCCCCCCCTCCCCCAGGCTCATAGAGACCAGCCTTCACAACACTGGGTTTTCTACAGGATGAACAGCCCCCCCCAGGCTCATAGAGACCAGCCTTCACAACACTGGGTTTTCTACAGGATGAACACCCCCCCCCCCAGGCTCATAGAGACCAGCCTTCACAACACTGGGTTTCTACAGGATGAACAGCCCCCCCCCCCCCCAGGCTCATAGGGACCAGCCTTCACAACACTGGGTTTTCTACAGGATGAACAGCCCCCCCCCCGGCTCATAGAGACCAGCCTTCACAACACTGGGTTTCTACAGGATGAACAGCCCCCCCCCCAGGCTCATAGAGACCAGCCTTCACAACACTGGGTTTTCTACAGGATGAACAGCCCCCCCCCCAGGCTCATAGAGACCAGCCTTCACAACACTGGGTTTCTACAGGATGAACAGCCCCCCCAGGCTCATAGAGACCAGCCTTCACAACTCTGGGTTTCTACAGGATGAACAGCCCCCCCCCCAGGCTCATAGAGACCAGCCTTCACAACACTGGGTTTTCTACAGGATGAACAGCCCCCCCCCCCCCCCCAGGCTCATAGAGACCAGCCTTCACAACACTGGGTTTCTACAGGATGAACAGCCCCCCCCCAGGCTCATAGAGACCAGCCTTCACAACTCTGGGTTTTCTACAGGATGAACAGCCCCCCCAGGCTCATAGAGACCAGCCTTCACAACACTGGGTTTCTACAGGATGAACAGCCCCCCCCCCAGGCTCATAGAGACCAGCCTTCACAACACTGGGTTTCTACAGGATGAACACCCCCCCAGGCTCATAGAGACCAGCCTTCACAACACTGGGTTTTCTACAGGATGAACACCCCCCCCCAGGCTCATAGAGACCAGCCTTCACAACACTGGGTTTACTACAGGATGAACAGCCCCCCCCCCAGGCTCATAGAGACCAGCCTTCACAACACTGGGTTTTCTACAGGATGAACAGCCCCCCCCCCAGGCTCATAGAGACCAGCCTTCACAACACTGGGTTTCTACAGGATGAACAGCCCCCCCCAGGCTCATAGAGACCAGCCTTCACAACACTGGGTTTTCTACAGGATGAACAGCCCCCCCCAGGCTCATAGAGACCAGCCTTCACAACACTGGGTTTTCTACAGGATGAACAGCCCCCCCCAGGCTCATAGAGACCAGCCTTCACAACACTGGGTTTTCTACAGGATGAACACCCCCCCCCCCAGGCTCATAGAGACCAGCCTTCACAACACTGGGTTTCTACAGGATGAACAGCCCCCCCCCCCCCCAGGCTCATAGAGACCAGCCTTCACAACACTGGGTTTTCTACAGGATGAACACCCCCCTCCCCCAGGCTCATAGAGACCAGCCTTCACAACACTGGGTTTCTACAGGATGAACAGCCCCACCCCCCCAGGCTCATAGGGACCAGCCTTCACAACACTGGGTTTTCTACAGGATGAACAGCCCCCCCCCCCGGGCTCATTGAGACCAGCCTTCACAACACTGGGTTTTCTACAGGATGAACACCCCCCCAGGCTCATAGAGACCAGCCTTCACAACACTGGGTTTTCTACAGGATGAACAGCCCCCCGCCAGGCTCATAGAGACCAGCCTTCACAACACTGGGTTTTCTACAGGATGAACACCCCCCCCCCCAGGCTCATAGAGACCAGCCTTCACAACACTGGGTTTTCTACAGGATGAACAGCCCCCCAGGCTCATAGAGACCAGCCTTCACAACACTGGGTTTACTACAGGATGAACACCCCCCCCCCCAGGCTCATAGAGACCAGCCTTCACAACACTGGGTTTCTACAGGATGAACAGCCCCCCCCCCAGGCTCATAGAGACCAGCCTTCACAACACTGGGTTTCTACAGGATGAACAGCCCCCCCCCCCCCCCCCCAGGCTCATAGAGACCAGCCTTCACAACACTGGGTTTCTACAGGATGAACAGCCCCCCCCAGGCTCATAGAGACCAGCCTTCACAACACTGGGTTTCTACAGGATGAACAGCCCCCCCCCCCCCCCCAGGCTCATAGAGACCAGCCTTCACAACACTGGGTTTACTACAGGATGAACAGCCCCCCCAGGCTCATAGAGACCAGCCTTCACAACACTGGGTTTACTACAGGATGAACAGCCCCCCCCCCCCCCAGGCTCATAGAGACCAGCCTTCACAACACTGGGTTTACTACAGGATGAACAGCCCCCCCCCAGGCTCATAGAGACCAGCCTTCACAACACTGGGTTTACTACAGGATGAACAGCCCCCCCAGGCTCATAGAGACCAGCCTTCACAACACTGGGTTCTCTACAGGATGAACAGCCCCCCCCCCAGGCTCATAGAGACCAGCCTTCACAACACTGGGTTTTCTACAGGATGAACAGCCCCCCCCCCAGGCTCATAGAGACCAGCCTTCACAACACTGGGTTTACTACAGGATGAACAGCCCCCCCCCCAGGCTCATAGAGACCAGCCTTCACAACACTGGGTTCTCTACAGGATGAACAGCCCCCCCCCCCCCAGGCTCATAGAGACCAGCCTTCACAACACTGGGTTTCTACAGGATGAACAGCCCCCCCCCCCCAGGCTCATAGAGACCAGCCTTCACAACACTGGGTTTCTACAGGATGAACAGCCCCCCCCAGGCTCATAGAGACCAGCCTTCACAACACTGGGTTTTCTACAGGATGAACAGCCCCCCAGGCTCATAGAGACCAGCCTTCACAACACTGGGTTTTCTACAGGATGAACAGCCCCCCCCAGGCTCATAGAGACCAGCCTTCACAACACTGGGTTTTCTACAGGATGAACAGCCCCCCCAGGCTCATAGAGACCAGCCTTCACAACACTGGGTTTTCTACAGGATGAACAGCCCCCCCCCAGGCTCATAGAGACCAGCCTTCACAACACTGGGTTTACTACAGGATGAACAGCCCCCCCCAGGCTCATAGAGACCAGCCTTCACAACACTGGGTTTTCTACAGGATGAACAGCCCCCCCCCCCCAGGCTCATAGAGACCAGCCTTCACAACACTGGGTTTCTACAGGATGAACAGCCCCCCCAGGCTCATAGAGACCAGCCTTCACAACACTGGGTTTCTACAGGATGAACAGCCCCCCCCCCCCAGGCTCATAGAGACCAGCCTTCACAACACTGGGTTTCTACAGGATGAACAGCCCCCCAGGCTCATAGAGACCAGCCTTCACAACACTGGGTTTTCTACAGGATGAACACCCCCCCCCAGGCTCATAGAGACCAGCCTTCACAACACTGGGTTTTCTACAGGATGAACACCCCCCCCAGGCTCATAGAGACCAGCCTTCACAACACTGGGTTTTCTACAGGATGAACAGCCCCCCCCCCAGGCTCATAGAGACCAGCCTTCACAACACTGGGTTTTCTACAGGATGAACAGCCCCCCCCCCCCCCAGGCTCATAGAGACCAGCCTTCACAACACTGGGTTTCTACAGGATGAACAGCCCCCCCCCAGGCTCATAGAGACCAGCCTTCACAACACTGGGTTTTCTACAGGATGAACACCCCCCCTCCCCCAGGCTCATAGAGACCAGCCTTCACAACACTGGGTTTTCTACAGGATGAACAGCCCCCCCCCAGGCTCATAGAGACCAGCCTTCACAACACTGGGTTTTCTACAGGATGAACACCCCCCCCAGGCTCATAGAGACCAGCCTTCACAACACTGGGTTTTCTACAGGATGAACAGCCCCCCCCCCCAGGCTCATAGAGACCAGCCTTCACAACACTGGGTTTTCTACAGGATGAACACCCCCCCCCCCAGGCTCATAGAGACCAGCCTTCACAACACTGGGTTTTCTACAGGATGAACAGCCCCCCCCCCCCAGGCTCATAGAGACCAGCCTTCACAACACTGGGTTTTCTACAGGATGAACAGCCCCCCCCCCAGGCTCATAGAGACCAGCCTTCACAACACTGGGTTTCTACAGGATGAACAGCCCCCCCAGGCTCATAGAGACCAGCCTTCACAACACTGGGTTTTCTACAGGATGAACACCCCCCCCCCCAGGCTCATAGAGACCAGCCTTCACAACACTGGGTTTTCTACAGGATGAACAGCCCCCCCCCCGGGCTCATAGAGACCAGCCTTCACAACACTGGGTTTTCTACAGGATGAACACCCCCCCAGGCTCATAGAGACCAGCCTTCACAACACTGGGTTTTCTACAGGATGAACAGCCCCCCCCCAGGCTCATAGAGACCAGCCTTCACAACACTGGGTTTTCTACAGGATGAACAGCCCCCCCCAGGCTCATAGAGACCAGCCTTCACAACACTGGGTTTTCTACAGGATGAACACCCCCCCTCCCCCAGGCTCATAGAGACCAGCCTTCACAACACTGGGTTTTCTACAGGATGAACAGCCCCCCCCCAGGCTCATAGAGACCAGCCTTCACAACACTGGGTTTTCTACAGGATGAACACCCCCCCCCCCCAGGCTCATAGAGACCAGCCTTCACAACACTGGGTTTCTACAGGATGAACAGCCCCCCCCCAGGCTCATAGGGACCAGCCTTCACAACACTGGGTTTTCTACAGGATGAACAGCCCCCCCCCCCCCGGCTCATAGAGACCAGCCTTCACAACACTGGGTTTCTACAGGATGAACAGCCCCCCCCAGGCTCATAGAGACCAGCCTTCACAACACTGGGTTTTCTACAGGATGAACAGCCCCCCCCCAGGCTCATAGAGACCAGCCTTCACAACACTGGGTTTCTACAGGATGAACAGCCCCCCCCCCCCAGGCTCATAGAGACCAGCCTTCACAACTCTGGGTTTCTACAGGATGAACAGCCCCCCCCAGGCTCATAGAGACCAGCCTTCACAACACTGGGTTTTCTACAGGATGAACAGCCCCCCCCCAGGCTCATAGAGACCAGCCTTCACAACACTGGGTTTCTACAGGATGAACAGCCCCCCCCCCCCAGGCTCATAGAGACCAGCCTTCACAACTCTGGGTTTTCTACAGGATGAACAGCCCCCCAGGCTCATAGAGACCAGCCTTCACAACACTGGGTTTCTACAGGATGAACAGCCCCCCCCCCAGGCTCATAGAGACCAGCCTTCACAACACTGGGTTTCTACAGGATGAACACCCCCCCAGGCTCATAGAGACCAGCCTTCACAACACTGGGTTTTCTACAGGATGAACAGCCCCCCCAGGCTCATAGAGACCAGCCTTCACAACACTGGGTTTCTACAGGATGAACAGCCCCCCCCAGGCTCATAGAGACCAGCCTTCACAACACTGGGTTTCTACAGGATGAACAGCCCCCCCCAGGCTCATAGAGACCAGCCTTCACAACACTGGGTTTTCTACAGGATGAACAGCCCCCCCCCAGGCTCATAGAGACCAGCCTTCACAACACTGGGTTTCTACAGGATGAACAGCCCCCAGGCTCATAGAGACCAGCCTTCACAACACTGGGTTTTCTACAGGATGAACAGCCCCCCCAGGCTCATAGAGACCAGCCTTCACAACACTGGGTTTTCTACAGGATGAACACCCCCCCCCCAGGCTCATAGAGACCAGCCTTCACAACACTGGGTTTCTACAGGATGAACAGCCCCCCCCCCAGGCTCATAGAGACCAGCCTTCACAACACTGGGTTTTCTACAGGATGAACACCCCCTCCCCCAGGCTCATAGAGACCAGCCTTCACAACACTGGGTTTCTACAGGATGAACAGCCCCACCCCCCCAGGCTCATAGGGACC
Source organism: Oncorhynchus masou masou (assembly GCF_036934945.1). NCBI lineage: Eukaryota > Metazoa > Chordata > Actinopteri > Salmoniformes > Salmonidae > Oncorhynchus > Oncorhynchus masou. Next base: position 170,724 of record NW_027016772.1, read on the forward strand.
AGCCTTCACAACACTGGGTTTTCTACAGGATGAACAGCCCCCCCCCCCCCCAGGGCTCATAGAGACCAGCCTTCACAACACTGGGTTTTCTACAGGATGAACAGCCCCCCCCCCCCCAGGCTCATAGAGACCAGCCTTCACAACACTGGGTTTTCTACAGGATGAACAGCCCCCCCGCCAGGCTCATAGAGACCAGCCTTCACAACACTGGGTTTTCTACAGGATGAACACCCCCCCCCCCCAGGCTCATAGAGACCAGCCTTCACAACACTGGGTTTTCTACAGGATGAACACCCCCCCCAGGCTCATAGAGACCAGCCTTCACAACACTGGGTTTTCTACAGGATGAACAGCCCCCCCCCCCCCAGGCTCATAGAGACCAGCCTTCACAACACTGGGTTTTCTACAGGATGAACACCCCCCCCCCCCCAGGCTCATAGAGACCAGCCTTCACAACACTGGGTTTCTACAGGATGAACAGCCCCCCCCCAGGCTCATAGAGACCAGCCTTCACAACACTGGGTTTCTACAGGATGAACACCCCCCCCCAGGCTCATAGAGACCAGCCTTCACAACACTGGGTTTTCTACAGGATGAACACCCCCCCCCCCCCCAGGCTCATAGAGACCAGCCTTCACAACACTGGGTTTTCTACAGGATGAACAGCCCCCCCCAGGCTCATAGAGACCAGCCTTCACAACACTGGGTTTCTACAGGATGAACACCCCCCCCCAGGCTCATCAGAGACCAGCCTTCACAACACTGGGTTTCTACAGGATGAACAGCCCCCCCAGGCTCATAGAGACCAGCCTTCACAACACTGGGTTTCTACAGGATGAACAGCCCCCCCAGGCTCATAGAGACCAGCCTTCACAACACTGGGTTTCTACAGGATGAACAGCCCCCCCCCCAGGCTCATAGAGACCAGCCTTCACAACACTGGGTTTACTACAGGATGAACAGCCCCCCCCAGGCTCATAGAGACCAGCCTTCACAACACTGGGTTTACTACAGGATGAACAGCCCCCCCCCAGGCTCATAGAGACCAGCCTTCACAACACTGGGTTTACTACAGGATGAACAGCCCCCCCCCAGGCTCATAGAGACCAGCCTTCACAACACTGGGTTTACTACAGGATGAACAGCCCCCCCCAGGCTCATAGAGACCAGCCTTCACAACACTGGGTTTTCTACAGGATGAACAGCCCCCCCCCCAGGCTCATAGAGACCAGCCTTCACAACACTGGGTTCTCTACAGGATGAACAGCCCCCCCCCAGGCTCATAGAGACCAGCCTTCACAACACTGGGTTTTCTACAGGATGAACAGCCCCCCCCCCAGGCTCATAGAGACCAGCCTTCACAACACTGGGTTTACTACAGGATGAACAGCCCCCCCCCCAGGCTCATAGAGACCAGCCTTCACAACACTGGGTTCTCTACAGGATGAACAGCCCCCCCCCAGGCTCATAGAGACCAGCCTTCACAACACTGGGTTTCTACAGGATGAACAGCCCCCCCCCAGGCTCATAGAGACCAGCCTTCAAACACTGGGTTTCTACAGGATGAACAGCCCCCCCCCAGGCTCATAGAGACCAGCCTTCACAACACTGGGTTTACTACAGGATGAACAGCCCCCCAGGCTCATAGAGACCAGCCTTCACAACACTGGGTTTACTACAGGATGAACAGCCCCCCCCCAGGCTCATAGAGACCAGCCTTCACAACACTGGGTTCTCTACAGGATGAACAGCCCCCCCCAGGCTCATAGAGACCAGCCTTCACAACACTGGGTTTTCTACAGGATGAACAGCCCCCCCCCCAGGCTCATAGAGACCAGCCTTCACAACACTGGGTTTCTACAGGATGAACAGCCCCCCCAGGCTCATAGAGACCAGCCTTCACAACACTGGGTTCTCTACAGGATGAACAGCCCCCCCCCCAGGCTCATAGAGACCAGCCTTCACAACACTGGGTTTTCTACAGGATGAACAGCCCCCCCCCAGGCTCATAGAGACCAGCCTTCACAACACTGGGTTCTCTACAGGATGAACAGCCCCCCCCACCCCCCAGGCTCATAGAGACCAGCCTTCACAACACTGGGTTTCTACAGGATGAACAGCCCCCCCCCCCCAGGCTCATAGAGACCAGCCTTCACAACACTGGGTTTCTACAGGATGAACAGCCCCCCCCAGGCTCATAGAGACCAGCCTTCACAACACTGGGTTTCTACAGGATGAACAGCCCCCCCAGGCTCATAGAGACCAGCCTTCACAACACTGGGTTTTCTACAGGATGAACACCCCCCCAGGCTCATAGAGACCAGCCTTCACAACACTGGGTTTTCTACAGGATGAACACCCCCCCCCAGGCTCATAGAGACCAGCCTTCACAACACTGGGTTTTCTACAGGATGAACACCCCCCCAGGCTCATAGAGACCAGCCTTCACAACACTGGGCTTCTACAGGATGAACAACAGCCCCCCCCAGGCTCAGAGACCAGCCTTCACAACACTGGGTTTTCTACAGGATGAACAGCCCCCCCAGGCTCATAGAGACCAGCCTTTCACAACACTGGGTTTTCTACAGGATGAACAGCCCCCCCCAGGCTCATAGAGACCAGCCTTCACAACACTGGGTTTTCTACTTGATGAACAGCCCCCCCAGGCTCATAGAGACCAGCCTTCACAACACTGGGTTTTCTACAGGATGAACAGCCCCCCCCAGGCTCATAGAGACCAGCCTTCACAACACTGGGTTTTCTACAGGATGAACAGCCCCCCCCAGGCTCATAGAGACCAGCCTTCACAACACTGGGTTTCTACAGGATGAACAGCCCCCCCCCCAGGCTCATAGAGACCAGCCTTCACAACACTGGGTTTTCTACAGGATGAACAGCCCCCCAGGCTCATAGAGACCAGCCTTCACAACACTGGGTTTTCTACAGGATGAACAGCCCCCCAGGCTCATAGAGACCAGCCTTCACAACACTGGGTTTTCTACAGGATGAACAGCCCCCCCAGGCTCATAGAGACCAGCCTTCACAACACTGGGTTTACTACAGGATGAACAGCCCCCCCAGGCTCATAGAGACCAGCCTTCACAACACTGGGTTTACTACAGGATGAACAGCCCCCCCCCCAGGCTCATAGAGACCAGCCTTCACAACACTGGGTTTTCTACAGGATGAACAGCCCCCCCCCCAGGCTCATAGAGACCAGCCTTCACAACACTGGGTTTCTACAGGATGAACAGCCCCCCCCAGGCTCATAGAGACCAGCCTTCACAACACTGGGTTTTCTACAGGATGAACAGCCCCCCCCAGGCTCATAGAGACCAGCCTTCACAACACTGGGTTTTCTACAGGATGAACAGCCCCCCCCCAGGCTCATAGAGACCAGCCTTCACAACACTGGGTTTCTACAGGATGAACAGCCCCCCCCCCAGGCTCATAGAGACCAGCCTTCACAACACTGGGTTTACTACAGGATGAACAGCCCCCCCCAGGGTCATAGAGACCAGCCTTCACAACACTGGGTTTACTACAGGATGAACAGCCCCCCCCCCCAGGCTCATAGAGACCAGCCTTCACAACACTGGGTTTTCTACAGGATGAACAGCCCCCCCCAGGCTCATAGAGACCAGCCTTCACAACACTGGGTTTTCTACAGGATGAACAGCCCCCCCAGGCTCATAGAGACCAGCCTTCACAACACTGGGTTTCTGCAGGATGAACAGCCCCCCCCCCCCAGGCTCATAGAGACCAGCCTTCACAACACTGGGTTTTCTACAGGATGAACAGCCCCCCCCCCAGGCTCATAGAGACCAGCCTTCACAACACTGGGTTTCTACAGGATGAACAGCCCCCCCAGGCTCATAGAGACCAGCCTTCACAACACTGGGTTTCTACAGGATGAACAGCCCCCCCCCCCAGGCTCATAGAGACCAGCCTTCACAACACTGGGTTTACTACAGGATGAACAGCCCCCCCCCCCCAGGCTCATAGAGACCAGCCTTCACAACACTGGGTTTCTACAGGATGAACAGCCCCCCCCCAGGCTCATAGAGACCAGCCTTCACAACACTGGGTTTACTACAGGATGAACAGCCCCCCCCCCAGGCTCATAGAGACCAGCCTTCACAACACTGGGTTTCTACAGGATGAACAGCCCCCCCCCCAGGCTCATAGAGACCAGCCTTCACAACACTGGGTTTCTACAGGATGAACAGCCCCCCCCCAGGCTCATAGAGACCAGCCTTCACAACACTGGGTTTTCTACAGGATGAACAGCCCCCCCCAGGCTCATAGAGACCAGCCTTCACAACACTGGGTTTTCTACAGGATGAACAGCCCCCCCAGGCTCATAGAGACCAGCCTTCACAACACTGGGTTTCTACAGGATGAACAGCCCCCCCCCCCAGGCTCATAGAGACCAGCCTTCACAACACTGGGTTTTCTACAGGATGAACAGCCCCCCCCCCCCCCCCAGGCTCATAGAGACCAGCCTTCACAACACTGGGTTTTCTACAGGATGAACAGCCCCCCCCCCCCCCAGGCTCATAGAGACCAGCCTTCACAACACTGGGTTTTCTACAGGATGAACAGCCCCCCCCAGGCTCATAGAGACCAGCCTTCACAACACTGGGTTTTCTACAGGATGAACAGCCCCCCCCAGGCTCATAGAGACCAGCCTTCACAACACTGGGTTTTCTACAGGATGAACAGCCCCCCCCCCCCAGGCTCATAGAGACCAGCCTTCACAACACTGGGTTTCTACAGGATGAACAGCCCCCCCCCCAGGCTCATAGAGACCAGCCTTCACAACACTGGGTTTTCTACAGGATGAACAGCCCCCCCCCCCCCCAGGCTCATAGAGACCAGCCTTCACAACACTGGGTTTTCTACAGGATGAACAGCAGGCTCATAGAGACCAGCCTTCACAACACTGGGTTTTCTACAGGATGAACGAACCCCCCCCCCCCCCCAGGCTCATAGAGACCAGCCTTCACAACACTGGGTTTTCTACAGGATGAACAGCCCCCCCCCCCCAGGCTCATAGAGACCAGCCTTCACAACACTGGGTTTTCTACAGGATGAACAGCCCCCCCCCCCCCCCCAGGCTCATAGAGACCAGCCTTCACAACACTGGGTTTCTACAGGATGAACAGCCCCCCCCCCCCAGGCTCATAGAGACCAGCCTTCACAACACTGGGTTTTCTACAGGATGAACAGCCCCCCCCCCCCAGGCTCATAGAGACCAGCCTTCACAACACTGGGTTTTCTACAGGATGAACACCCCCCCAGGCTCATAGAGACCAGCCTTCACAACACTGGGTTTTCTACAGGATGAACAGCCCCCCCCCAGGCTCATAGAGACCAGCCTTCACAACACTGGGTTTTCTACTGACAGGATGAACAGCCCCCCCCCAGGGTCATAGAGACCAGCCTTCACAACACTGGGTTTACTACAGGATGAACAGCCCCCCCCCCCAGGCTCATAGAGACCAGCCTTCACAACACTGGGTTTTCTACAGGATGAACAGCCCCCCCCCCAGGCTCATAGAGACCAGCCTTCACAACACTGGGTTTTCTACAGGATGAACAGCCCCCCAGGCTCATAGAGACCAGCCTTCACAACACTGGGTTTCTGCAGGATGAACAGCCCCCCCCAGGCTCATAGAGACCAGCCTTCACAACACTGGGTTTTCTGCAGGATGAACAGCCCCCCCCCCAGGCTCATAGAGACCAGCCTTCACAACACTGGGTTTCTACAGGATGAACAGCCCCCCCAGGCTCATAGAGACCAGCCTTCACAACACTGGGTTTCTGCAGGATGAACAGCCCCCCCCCCAGGCTCATAGAGACCAGCCTTCACAACACTGGGTTTCTGCAGGATGAACAGCCCCCCCCCCCCAGGCTCATAGAGACCAGCCTTCACAACACTGGGTTTCTACAGGATGAACAGCCCCCCCAGGCTCATAGAGACCAGCCTTCACAACACTGGGTTTCTACAGGATGAACAGCCCCCCCCCCCCAGGCTCATAGAGACCAGCCTTCACAACACTGGGTTTCTACAGGATGAACAGCCCCCCCCAGGCTCATAGAGACCAGCCTTCACAACACTGGGTTTCTACAGGATGAACAGCCCCCCCCAGGCTCATAGAGACCAGCCTTCACAACACTGGGTTTTCTACAGGATGAACAGCCCCCCCCCCAGGCTCATAGAGACCAGCCTTCACAACACTGGGTTTTCTACAGGATGAACAGCCCCCCCAGGCTCATAGAGACCAGCCTTCACAACACTGGGTTTTCTACAGGATGAACAGCCCCCCCCCAGGCTCATAGAGACCAGCCTTCACAACACTGGGTTTCTACAGGATGAACAGCCCCCCCCCAGGCTCATAGAGACCAGCCTTCACAACACTGGGTTTTCTACAGGATGAACACCCCCCCCCCCCAGGCTCATAGAGACCATCCTTCACAACACTGGGTTTCTACAGGATGAACAACAGCCCCCCCAGGCTCATAGAGACCAGCCTTCACAACACTGGGTTTCTACAGGATGAACAGCCCCCCCCCAGGCTCATAGAGACCAGCCTTCACAACACTGGGTTTTCTACAGGATGAACAGCCCCCCCCCCAGGCTCATAGAGACCAGCCTTCACAACACTGGGTTTACTACAGGATGAACAGCCCCCCAGGCTCATAGAGACCAGCCTTCACAACACTGGGTTTCTACAGGATGAACAGCCCCCCCAGGCTCATAGAGACCAGCCTTCACAACACTGGGTTCTCTACAGGATGAACAGCCCCCCAGGCTCTACATGTGGAGACCAGCCTTCACAACACTGGGTTTTCTACAGGATGAACAGCCCCCCCAGGCTCGCATAGAGACCAGCCTTCACAACACTGGGTTTTCTACAGGATGAACAGCCCCCCCCAGGCTCATAGAGACCAGCCTTCACAACACTGGGTTTCTACAGGATGAACAGCCCCCAGGCTCATAGAGACCAGCCCTTCACAACACTGGGTTTTCTACAGGATGAACACCCCCCCAGGCTCATAGAGACCAGCCTTCACAACACTGGGTTTTCTACAGGATGAACAGCCCCCCCCCCCCCCAGGCTCATTTTTGTTTTGGTTTCATGTGTGATTCAGGATGGTTGACAGGCCTCAGAGGGTTTCTCAGGGACAGACCCTGGGGGGATGAGAGGAGAGGGAGGAGAACAGAGGATGACATTTAGGATGATTCAGGATGGTTGACAGGCCTCAGAGGGTTTCTCAGGGACAGACCCTGGGGGATGAGAGGAGAGGAGGAGAACAGAGGATGATTCAGGGTGCAGACAGAACAGGCCGATCCCATTAACTAGTCCAGGAGCATTACAAGGAAATCCCACAGAACACCAATCTGTTGATCGGAGAAATAATCAGGGTTCAAATTGTCCAGTAAAAATCACTCTCAACCTTTTGAAAAAGAACACGGAGACGATGTTATCCACTGCTATTGGATATGAACACATTTCATTCAACACATTCGGCTAACGCAATGCATTACATGACAGCAATCCGATATTACGGAGGAACTTTAGAAGGACCAGCACACTAACAGACCTTGACAGAGCTAAATACAGATTGATCCTGAAGCGGTTGGTTGAGTTTAGGGTGGCAACAGCTGCCATGTGTGACGTTATCTAGAGGGGTGGAGAGGAAGGAGGAGGAGAGGTGGACCTTGGCTTACTAATGGGGCTAAACCTCTCTCTACTTCCTCTGTCTGTCTGGCGTGTCTGTCTGGCGTGTCTGTCTGGCGTGTCTGTCTGTCTGGCGTGTCTGTCTGTCTGACGAGTCTGTCTGGCGTGTCTGTCTGGTGTGTCTGTCTGACGAGTCTGTCTGACGAGTCTGTCTGGCGTGTCTGTCTGGCGTGTCTGGCGTGACTGACGTGACTGTCTGACGAGTCTGTCTGGCGTGTCTGCCTGGCGTGTCTGTCTGGCGTGTCTGTCTGACGTGTCTGTCTGGCGTGACGTGTCTGACGAGTCTGTCTGGCGTGTCTGTCTGGCGTGTCTGTCTGGCGTGTCTGTCTGACGTGTCTGTCTGGCGTGTCTGTCTAGCGTGTCTGTCTGGCGTGTCTGTCTGTGTGTGATAGGAAACACGGCCTCCTGATTCAGGATAATTACTTCCTGATTCAGGATAATTACCTCCTGATTCAGGATAATTACCCCCTGATTAAAGATAATTACCCCCTGATTCAGGATAATTACCCCCTGATTCAGGATAATTACCCCCTGATTCAGGATAATTACCTCCTGATTCAGGATAATTACCCCCTGATTCAGGATAATTACCTCCTGATTCAGGATAATTACCCCTGATTCAGGATAATTACCCCCTGATTCAGGATAATTACCCCCTGATTCAGGATAATTACCCCCTGATTCAGGATAATTACCTCCTGATTCAGGATAATTACCCCCTGATTCAGGATAATTACCTCCTGATTCAGGATAATTACCCCTGATTCAAGATAATTACCCCCTGATTCAGGATAATTACCCCCTGATTCAGGATAATTACCCCCTGATTCAGGATAATTACCTCCTGATTCAGGATAATTGCCCCCCTGATTCAGGATAATTACCCCCTGATTCAGGATAATTACCCCCTGATTCAGGATAATTACCCCTGATTCAGGATAATTACCCCTGATTCAGGATAATTACCCCCTGATTCAGGATAATTACCCCTGATTCAGGATAATTACCTCCTGATTCAGGATACTACCTCCTGATTCAGGATAATTACCTCCTGATTCAGGATAATTACCTCCTGATTCAGGATAATTACCCCCTGATTCAGGATAATTACCCCTGATTCAGGATAATTACCTCCTGATTCAGGATAATTACCTCCTGATTCAAGATAATTACCCCCTGATTCAGGATAATTACCCCCTGATTCAGGATAATTACCTCCTGATTCAGGATAATTACCTCCTGATTCAGGATAATTACCTCCTGATTCAGGATAATTACCTCCTGATTCAGGATAATTACCCCCTGATTCAGGATAATTACCTCCTGATTTTGGATAATTACCCCCTGATTCAGGATAATTACCCCCTGATTCAGGATAATTACCTCCTGATTCAGGATAATTACCCCCTGATTCAGGATAATTACCCCCTGATTCAGGATAATTACCCCTGATTCAGGATAATTACCTCCTGATTCAGGATAATTACCTCCTGATTCAGGATAATTACCTCCTGATTCAGGATAATTACCTCCTGATTCAGGATAATTACCTCCTGATTCAGGATAGTACCTCCTGATTCAGGATAATTACCTCCTGATTCAGGATAATTACCTCCTGATTCAGGATAATTACCCCCTGATTCAGGATAATTACCTCCTGATTCAGGATAATTACCCCCTGATTCAGGATAATTACCCCCTGATTCAGGATAATTACCTCCTGATTCAGGATAATTACCCCCTGATTCAGGATAATTACCCCTGATTCAGGATAATTACCCTGATTCAGGATAATGCCTATCCCTGATTCAGGATAATTACCCCCTGATTCAGGATAATTACCCCCTGATTCAGGATAATTACCCCAGGATAATTACCTGATTCAGGATAATTACCCCCTGATTCAGGATAATTACCCCCTGATTCAGGATAATTACCCCCCTGATTCAGGATAATTACCTCCTGATTCAGGATAATTACCCCTAATTCAGGATAATTACCCCTGATTCAGGATAATTACCCCCTGATTCAGGATAATTACCCCCTGATTCAGGATAATTACCCCCTGATTCAGGATAATTACCCCCTGATTCAGGATAATTACCCCCCTGATTCAGGATAATTACCCCCTGATTCAGGATAATTACCTCCTGATTCAGGATAATTACCTCCTGATTCAGGATAATTACCTCCTGATTCAGGATAATTACCCCCTGATTCAGGATACTACCCCCTGATTCAGGATAATTACCCCCCTGATTCAGGATAATTACCTCCTGATTCAGGATAATTACCCTGATTCAGGATAATTACCCCCTGATTCAGGATAATTACCTCCTGATTCAGGATAATTACCTCCTGATTCAGGATAATTACCTCCTGATTCCGATTCAGGATAATTACCCCTGATTCAGGATAATACCCCCCTGATTCAGGATAATTACCTCCCTGATTCAGGATAATTACCCCCTGATTTCAGGATAATTACCCCCTGATTCAGGATAATTACCTCCTGATTCAGGATAATTACCCCTGATTCAGGATAATTACCCCCTGATTCAGGATAATTACCCCCTGATTCAGGATAATTACCTCCTGATTCAGGATAATTACCTCCTGATTCAGGATAATTACCCCTGATTCAGGATAATTACCTCCTGATTCAGGATAATTACCTCCCTGATTCAGGATAATTACCTCCTGATTCAGGATAATTACCCTGATTCAGGATAATTACCCCCTGATTCAGGATAATTACCTCCTGATTCAGGATAATTACCTCCTGATTCAGGATAATTACCCCTGATTCAGGATAATTATTCAGGATATCTCTGATTCAGGATAATTACCCCTGATTCAGGATAATTACCCCCTGATTCAGGATAATTACCCCCTGATTCAGGATAATTACCCCCTGATTCAGGATAATTACCCCTGATTCAGGATAATTACCCCCTGATTCAGGATAATTACCCCTGATTCAGGATAATTACCCCTGATTCAGGATAATTACCCCCTGATTCAGGATAATTACCTCCTGATTCAAGATAATTACCCCTGATTCAGGATATTACTGATTCAGGATAATTACCCCCTGATTCAGGATAATTACCCCCTGATTCAGGATAATTACCCCTGATTCAGGATAATTACCCCCTGATTCAGGATAATTGCCCCCTGATTCAGGATAATTACCCCCTGATTCAGGATAATTACCCCTGATTCAGGATAATTACCCCCTGATTCAGGATAATTACCTCCTGATTCAAGATAATTACCCCCTGATTCAGGATAATTACCCTGATTCAGGATAATTACCCCCTGATTCAGGATAATTACCTAATTGCCCCCTGATTCAGGATAATTACCCCTGATTCAGGATAATTACCCCCCTGATTCAGGATAATTACCCCTGATTCAGGATAATTACCTCCTGATTCAGGATAATACCCCCTGATTCAGGATAATTTACCCCTGATTCAGGATAATTACCCCCTGATTCAGGATAATTACCCCTGATTCAGGATAATTACCCCTGATTCAGGATAATTACCTCCTGATTCAGGATAATTGCCCCCCTGATTCAGGATAATTACCCCTGATTCAAGATAATTACCCCCTGATTCAGGATAATTACCCCCTGATTCAGGATAATTACCCCCCTGATTCAGGATAATTGCCCTGATTCAGGATAATTACCCCTGATTCGGGATAATTACCCCCCTGATTCCGGGATAATTACCTCCTGATTCAGGATAATTACCTCCTGATTCAGGATAATTACCCCCTGATTCCGCAGGATAATTGCCCCCCTGATTCAGGATAGGATAATTACCCCCTGATTCCGCGCCTGCAGGATAATTGCCTCTGATTCCTGCACCGCGGGGATAATTACCCCTGATTCCAGGATAATTGCCCCCTGATTCAGGATAATTGCCTCCTGATTCAGGATAGTACCCCTGATTCAGGATAGTACCCCTGATTCAGGATAGTACCCTGATTCAGGATAATTACCCCCTATGATTCAAGATAATTACCCCTAGATTTTGGATAATTACCTCCTGATTCAGGATAATTACCCCCTGATTCAGGATAATTACCCCCTGATTCAGGATAATTACCCCTGATTCAGGATAATTACCTCCTGATTCAGGATAATTACCCCCTGATTCAGGATAA